>NC_065508.1:36414621-36425630 GCF_006386435.1 Epinephelus moara | reverse complement strand
TTACAGTAATCCAGCCTAGAGGTAACAAAAGCGTGGACCAATTTTTCTGCATCTTTTCGGGTCAGGATAGGCCTAATTTTCGCAATATTACGCAGATGAAAAAATGCAGTCCGTGAGGTTTGTTCACACAATTCTGGTGATAAAGCCCTCTAGTAAAAATGACTGCAGCAGAGGAAGTCAAGTGACATTGTTATAGAGCAAAAAGGGTTTTGAGGCACATAAGAAATAGCCTCTATGTGTCTTTTCAGGGAGGAGGGACAAACACTGTTTTTTTCCCCCTTAACCCTTTAAACTCTGCATAGAAATGGTCTGCCAGAGCCTATGTCGGTATTTTGCTTGCTGTGATGTCATTTCTTAAGTTAAGTTTAAGTTTATTCACTTTATTAATCCCCCTGAGGGGAAATTCAATGTTCAATGTTCTTGGAGTATCTTCTAATGCTTCATATCCCTAAAATTTGTACAAACTAAGATGCAATGTTAGGTAAGTGCATAAACCATAATTGATGAAAGTATTGCAAAGATATGACATGTTTTTTCATCAGATTTTACAAAATGAAAACACGAAACACATTAAGCCAAAACATTTATGAATGTAGAAACATAAACAACATAAACACTCCATCAGTTATTTGAACAATGTTCATGATTTAGTTTTTGAGATGTTCTCATTTTTATGAGCAAAGTGCAAAGGCTTTGTGCTGGATTTATTTACTTTTTATTTTTTATTTATATTATTATTTTGCACCCGACATTACAATGTCATTACGAATGTACAACGTGATGACATGGAAGACAGAGCTATCATAGTTTTTCTTTTCGGTCGATATATACAGGATTATGCAAACAATTATCGCCCATGGCCATTACAGGGAAATTCACTGGGGAATTTTGACGTAATCGTGGCATAATACCGTGTTTGCATTGCACATGAGATAAGGTAATGTAAGGTAATGATGATAAGGTTGTGATGTGATGGTGGAGACAGAAGCCTTAGATTTCTGCTGCTGAAAGAGTGAATGTTCTAGCTATTATGTAAATTCATATCTATGTAAGCAGAATTGTGCAAACACAATATCTTGTGGCCATCTGTGTGAGGTCCATTATTAAAGGGTTAATTTGGGTGAATTGTTGAGTCACAGAGCATCTTAACAGCTGAGAATCTTCCTTTTACTGACTGCAAATGGTTTAACCTCTCACCTCTCTGCAGTGATGCAGCAGTGTACTCCAGGGTGTGTCTGTACACTGTGACATCACTGTTGGGTGTGATTACAGGTCACTAAACAGATCACTTTTAAGTTACTCTCTAAAGAACATAACTTCGTATTTACATTGCAGCAGTGATTTTGAAGTGCAGTCAAGTTTTGTTTAACACACTGTGACATCATCAGTAGATGTAGAAAGAGGTGCTGCTCTCTGACACTGTAGTGTGCATTGTGGACAAATTTACAGCACAGGTACACAACTGCTGACGTCGACAAAGTCAGCAAAAGATGCGTCTCTTTGTCAAAATTTTTACAGTGGCTGCAGGGCACCCTTGCACATGTGCATATGTGTTTTGTTTTTTAATACCTGCTTCTTTGCTCTACTCATCTTTAAAGATACATTGGATCTTTGATAATCAGTGTGTTTTCAATGAGGAAGTGCCTACACCAAAAAAGTTTGAAAATCTGGGGGTCAGGCATTAGAAGGAAGTGAACTTTGGCCAGCAGCTCAAGGGTCCTAGCAGGTATAAGAATAACACACCAAAATCTCTGACAGACTGTCAGCAATCAAGTTGCATTGTGGGTAGTGTTGGAGTCAGATTTTGACAATGACGAAAATGCATGGAGTAAAAAAGACAATGGGCTCTAGTTTCGCAGACCGGGCGAGGCGGGGGCGCAGCGCACCTGTGCTTCGCCACCTGGGTGTGGACAGGTGGATTTTGCAAGTTTGGCACACCGTGCGCCTGGCGCAGCTACTCCTCTTTTCCACCTCCTTTAGTGACGTGTGCGCACTGTCCGCCGGTCAGCCAAACTTCGGCTTACACCGCCTGCGCTCCGCCTGCGCTGACAGTAGACCTGGTTTCAGCTGGCGAGCTTTTAGCGCACCTTCGGCGAAGCCTTTTGGCACGAAACTGTCACTGCGCCAAGCTGGATCTGTCGACACCTCCCCCTGCTGCGCCGCCACACCCATCTCAGTGCACCTCGGTCTGCCAAACTACCAAACTGAGCGCGCCTCGGGTTGCGCTGCTCGAAACTAGCTCTGCGCGGGGTTCGCCACCCTGCGCTGCGCCGGGAAACTAGAGCCCTAGGTGTTGGTTACTTGCAGACGTTGATACAACTCCCAGGCTTCTTCAGAATATATCACACTAAATCATATCGCAAGTTAGACATTATGATGTTCCAGACCTTTGCTTTAGGAAATTTTCTCTAACTGGACCTCTTTGAATTTTAGCTGAAACCCCTGGTCTAGACTGTTTTGGTGTGAGCTGCAGAGTGTTGGAGTGTCAGCTGTAGAGATGTCTGCCCTCTCTCCAGTGTAATGGAACTAGATGGCACTTGGCTTTTGGTGCTCACAGTGTCAAAAAACCTGCCAACAGTATCATAACACAGACAGAAACATGCATCTACTGCTTGCTCACCTAGCACCACTGAGCTAAGGTCACAACTCAGCCAAGGATGCCAATAGTGTTTACATCTCACCCTGTCATGAGCACGAGCCTCTTGTCCATGAGTAGATGCACACTTCCTTCTGTGCAGTGATAGGGTAGGCAGGTGTTGTTGAGTAGAAAGAAAATAGCCCCTCCATGAAACTGCTCACAATTGGATTATCTTGAGTAACTGGGCCATGATTTCTGTAAAGAGACATTGCTGTTATGTAAATGTATCATTTTGGTGCTTTGAGCATCACAAGCCGAGTGCCTTCTAGTTCCATAGTATTGGAGAGAAAGCACACTCGGCAACTCACACCAAAACAATCTCGACTAATAAATAGCACTGCAGGTAAGAGGAAAGTGTATTTTTTATTTTGGGGTGAACTTTCCCTTTAACAGTCTATCCTGAATCTGACACTTTAACAGGAGTGCTAAATCTGTGGAGTACACTTTTAAATATGCATCTACACATGAAGGGGTGGCTGTGGTGCAGAAAGGGTTGTCCAGTAATGGCAGTTTGATCCTTGGCTCCTCCTGTCTCCACGCTGAAATATCCTTGAGCAAAAAAAAGGAACCCAAATTGTTCCCGATGGTCAGGCCAGTGCCTTGAACTGGAGCTCGCTGCCATCATTGTGTGGATGTGTGTGTGTAAATGGGTCAGCGAGATGCAAATTTTAAAAATGCTTTGGATGAAAGAGCTACATAAATGCAATTCATTTACACTTTGTGATCTAATGTTAGCATTATAAAACACATTACAGAGGGAATGTGAGTGCCTGTTCGGCAATAAACAGCAAGTTAATCAGTGAAACAGAAAAATCGGATTAAAAAAAAAAAGAAAATGAAAATACAGTAACAAACAATATGCCAAACCCAGGGGGTATACTGACACTAACAACTATTCTAACTGTAGATTGGTTCGGTGGGAAGTGGTAAACTGTTACAGCACACACACCCTTAGTCCTCCCACACATCCAATATTTTTATTCCAATTCTTTTTATTGATTTCCCTGAGTCATTTAGCAGTCAGTACAGTACAATCAGTATGAAATCCAATATTTTTTATAAAAAGCAACAGATTAGTAGAAGTCATGCAGGCGTCATAAGATGACCACACATTTCATGTTCCTTGTTATTAATAATTGGTTGTGATAATCATGATGACCTTCATGTGTTAAATTGTAAAGAGCATATATCCATCAGCAATAGTGTGTCACACCACTGTGATGTGACCTCCTCCACATTACTCTCAGCATGTGTACCATGACACACATCTGAGTCATATCTGAGACATACCACCAGAATGTCTTCATGCGTCCATCTGTTACAGTGCTGTATCTGAACATTATGTTCACTGAGACCTTTTAGTGTTTTTCTATATGTCAGTTAAAAATAGCCATTCATAATTATGTCAGAAACTTTTCTTTTTTTTAATTATTTCAGCATCTTTTTTCATTTAAAGCATTGATTTTGTCGTGTATCTGTACTGCTTTCCCCGATAATTACTTAACAGTCAAGGGCGTCTTTCTGTTCAGTTACGTTGGCAATCTCCACTCTTGCTAATGATGCCGTTCTTTTCATTCTGAACAAACCACAGATGTGACATAACAAAGATCTGCCTATACACTGACAGTTTAGGACAGCATACTTACAATATTAAAGCATAAAAGCTTTCATAAAGTGGATATAATATGTAGGTCCAATTAAAATGCAATATATACAGGGGTGGATTATCAGACAATGGGCCCCTGCAAACTCTTCACTCTGTTGTCATATACACACAGACCGGAAATACACACACATGTACAAACAGGACCTATCCATGCATTAAATGGAGAGATGTCAGAGTGAGGGGGGTGCCCATGGACAGGCTCCCGAGCAGTTGGGGGTTCAGTGCCTTGCTTAAGGACACCTCGACGGGCACCTCTCCAGCTACCAGTCCATGTTCCATATTTGGTCTGGAGAGTTCCCAATGCGAAGTCCCAATGGTGCCCCAACGTCACCACGTCTGAGCTCATCAAAGCTAACGTATGTAAACATCAATATTATCATGATTGCGGCTCCAGACATTTCCAAACCTAATGATTTTGAAAAATTTAATTTTTTTTAAAGCAAAAAATAAAATTAAAGTGAGAGGGAGGACGACCTCAGCTTTAACCAAGGTACATCAACAAAGGGGATATAAAAATATTAAATAAATATATTTATTTATATATATTTATGTAATATTTTTATATTCCCTTTGTAAATATATATATTTATACATATATACAGTATATAATAAATATTTAAATTTAAATGGACTGGTACAAGAAAAAAATGGCTATGTTGCTTATGGCTCAGTGACTGTACAGCTGTTACCCATAAGGAAGAGTTTTACAACAACACAATTGATGTTTTCACCAGGAAAGATCGATGGATAGATTTTATCTAAACGTAGTCTAGATCTACAGATTGTGTGATTGAGTCAGTGTACACATATGTTTGGCTTCATATTGAATTGACCTGTGTGTTTTATTGTTGCTAACTAAACACAAGACAGAAATATAGTTGGTCGCTGTGCCATAATTAAGGATATGGTTGAATTCTGAAACTGAACAGAAAACAAAACACATTTGGTGGACATACACTGAGGGTGCGCAATTGCCCCAAATGACTACAGTGCAGCCTGTTTCACTGCTGACACAAACATGAGAAAACAGGGTCTAGGTTAAAAAACTACTGAGGTAACCCTTTAACAATGAGTACTCACTGTGTACCTATTTAAAATGTATTTGATTGTTTGCTCCTGTCTAACTTGGTACTTGTTATAATGAAATTTCATTTTCCACTTTTCTTCATAATCTGCAATAAATGTACTGAGGTTTAAAAGGTTATTTTTAATAGCTTAACTCAGTTATGAATGCATTTATTTGAGTTACGGAGACCCCAGCTCAGAGTCAAATCTTGCATATTTCTTGTTTAAACAAAACAAATGTCAGGGACGATACTTTATTCATTTATTTATTTTCACCCATCAGCTGACCTCTCACAGTAGTTTTCAGCTCAGTTAACAGTGTTACTGCTGACACTCAAAGTGTTGATTTCTTCATTTGGAATAGACATTTATGACACCAGGAGCCTGCTAATGAATCCAAGGGGAATCTGTTGTTATTGTAATACAATATTTCTCAGCTTTCTGATTCTGAGCTCAGTGGTGTTCAGCATGATGGCAAGAAGATACATGACTCCCTTCAGAATGTCAATATATCTCATATTATTTCCCTGGTGCCACAGATAAGAGTGTCTGCAGGATGCATAATGAACCACACACATGTAATTGGTAGGCAATCAAATTGGATGAAAAAAGATTTACATGAAAGGTTTATATGAAATTTCTTACACAGCAGCCATCAAGGAGGTTTTTCAGGCATACCAGTGTGTGTGATTGTCTGTGTTCCTGATATTTTTTGTCCTCCGAGGCAGTGCTGTGTTAGTCAGTAATAGGCTATAATGCCTCATTTTGCATTATAAAATTAAATAAAATTCAGGGGTACAAACCTGTTCATCTCATTTCTTTTTTTAGAAGGGCGATGCACATTTATCAAGGTTTTCTGTAAATGTGCCAGTGTTAGCCAGCTGGAAATTTTTCAACGGCAGTCCTTTGGCAAGAAGTAAAAAACTAAAAGGCCAGAGCAAGTCCAAAAATGACAGGACGTGCATGCAGCTCTGTTTCTCCTGCATACAAGGACGTGTTCACACATTTGTCAGCATTATGCCAAGTAGACCCCGTCGACCGCATGGATGGGTAAAGCATAATTTGGGCTAATGCCCAAATATTGTGTTGGGTTTTAGAGGTAATGCTATATTCAACCATTTTCATCATACAGTGTTTGTGAACAAGCAGCTGCAGAAGGCCACTGACAGTGTGAAAAGATGCAAACACAGTCACATTACAGTTCTGCAAGAAAACCTGATATATAAACTCATTATCTACTCAAGAAGAACATGTAGAAGGATTTAATTTGGCTGGCAGTGAACCAGGCTTGTGTAATTCCTTCCATTGAAAGCTTAATTTTGGGCTGATTTTATGACATGTCCACACTGGCAATGTTGTGAAAACAGGACACCAGCTGTGTCGCCATGGATCTACAACTGAATGTATTCAGCCACCACACAGCAGCACACAATGTTTTTGACAGTACCCACAGCCAAATACACAACTGCTCTAGTTGTGTTCCTGAGTCAGAAGACTTGAAGCATAAAAAACGCTTTGAGTTACAGTTACGCACTTAAAGAATTAGTGAAGTGTTAGCTGTTGCTCAGCCCATGTAGACATCTGTATTGATTAAAATTTAAACACACCTGTTCTGTCAGACGTGCATGAAATGACTGAAAAACCTAGTTGAAACATGTCAGGTGTAGACAGGGTGTTAGAAGGAGCTTTAAATAATTTAAGAACTCAACTGATTATGAGTAGAAACTGCAACAACTTGAAAAATGAAAGTTTTAAAATAAATGTGCTGTGTACGTCTCAGTGCTCAGTATGCAAGGAAAGAAAGAATCTGCTTTGCCATTTTCTTTTTTTCTTTTGCTGAGAACAAGCCATTGTAACCCTCATATCATAAACTTCTTACTCTTGTTATCTTCCATCACTGAGAGTAGGTAAGAGTGAAAACAGGAAATGATGGTAGTGGCTGTGGGTATCTTGAAAAGCCAGTGGAGGAGGAGATTCTGTTGCATGACACAGAACAGACTGGAAAGTGAATATTAAAACAAACAAACAAACAAACAAAAGGCTCCAAGCACTTTGGCCAAGCAATGGTGGGCAGGGAAGCCGATTCAGCCAGAAAGACGGAAAGGTATGTTAGCTACGGCTATTCAGCTTGTGTTTTTATGATTGTGGCATTTAACATAGATGTTTAATCATGTATTTATTAGACTGAAAGAGCTGAGAGAGCTTGTGGGATGTTACAAACTCACTGTGCACAAGCACTGGGTGAAAGAAACAATGCTGATACTATGTGTTGTAATGTCAGTACTAACATAGTTTTTCTTTTTTTTCTTTTTCTTTTTTTAAGTGGGGGAGAGTTATGTTAAGGATGGCTCCAGTGCATCATCCCAGCACATTTTCACTCACACTTGGTCACATATTGAGCTTGGTCATGTGACATGCAAGGTGCCCTGGATGTGTTGGTTGTTGGTGGTTGTTCTGGCCTGCTATTGTCTGTTTTCAAAATACACTTCCATTTTCACAGGAAATGCACAGTTTGCATACAGACTCTTTCAAAAATAAACGCACTACACAGCACAGCACCGCAAATTGACGTTTATTTTTTCTCACATGGTTACATTTAGCCAACATGTGCGCATGGTTGGGTTCAGAAAAAAAGAACGAGGTTTGGCTTTACAATCATACGGGAAGCAGACACCAGCCTCCTGGGTAAATGTCGGTGATTGTTGGACCCATCCACCGCCTCTCCCACCCCCTTAACTTATATTGTTGTCTCACTGCGTTTCCCCCCTTACGCTGCCTGGCGCCACTACAAAATAACGGCAACGGACTGCGTATCATGCCAACGTGAAAGGACGGTTTTTTTTGGTGTCTGATGCCAGTATTCGAGGACCTCAGAATGAGACCGGGTTGGTCATTGAGCATGTTCATGAAATACACAGCCTGTATTTGCAGTTCACTATGACACAGTTCCCTGTCTTTTCACGTTTTCAACAAGTATTTTATACCATCAAAAATATGTTTAAAAAGATATCACCAATTTTGCAGTAATTCCTGCTTTGTACAAAAAAAATAAAAAGGTTAGGTTTTATACATTTGAAATAAGATAAAAATTTTTTTTAAAAAAACAAGGAATTTTTTCTCTGGCAATTCAGAAACAGAATTTCTTCTTTTGGTTGTATTTGTTCATAACTACTTCATATTACAATTTATAAGGAACTGTTTTTATTTTTAATAGGCTGCTAAGAAGACACCCCAGAAGATGTGTCAGTCAGGTATAGCTTCATCATTGTTGAAAGTCAAAAAAACATACTTTTAGATGTTAGTTTGATTAAGTAAATTAATTCAAATAACATAAAATACAAATAAATACATTAAAAAGGATAAAAATCAAGCAAATATCTCTGGCATTTCAACTTTTTTGCTGTATGGAAAATGTGTGAAACAGTGACACCGCTGTATTTTGTCGAGCTGTAAATTTTATGAACCAATACACCCCTAATATATTGGAAGAAATGAAATATGACATTCATAAATATGTTTCCATTAGTTTTGTTATCTTGAAATAAATTGTTAATATCTACATATATGAGTAGGTCCTCTTACATGAAGTCTGCCATGTTGTTCCTCTGTAGCCCATTGACAAACCAAACACTGGCTGTAGATAGACTGTAGTTCTCCTACACGCTTGACAAATGGAAGAAGTTTTAGTTGGTTGCAGTGCTGCAACCTCATTACTAGATACCACTGTAACTGACAAACATCACTATTAACTTTACACTAGCAATTTGTAATGGTTAATTAAATTTAAGTGTAAATAAACATTTTAAATACTGCTGCATATTTACCGTTAACATATCAAATCTAATTCACAGTATGTGCAAAATTGCAATTTTAAAAATAACATGCTTTCTATCTGACATTATGATAGAATATGATTTTAATGCATGACGATATCAATTATGTTTTAGTCTACAATAGCATTACAGTGATGGAATACAAGCATGCATAATTAATTCGAGGTTACATTGAATGGTTACACAAATTCACTTGAACGAATGTGTATGGTGTGATGGAAATTCATTCTGTCATTTAATCTGCTGTTGCTGATCCTCCAGTGGAATGAGAGAAAATGATGTGTACATACAGAACCACACAAAGGCTCGCCTGTGTTGCCCTCACTCTGCCAGGCTTCCCCTCATCAATCTTACTGTGGAAGGCTCATAGGGAGCCAGCTGGGCCTGTTTTGAGGCTGTGATGCTTGACAGCTTAAATAGAACAGCAGGCATGATGTCCACTCAGTGACAGAATAAACAGCGCTTTCAGACAAGTCTCAGTCTTACCTGTGTGATTGCAAAAAGCTGAAGTGCCAGGCCTGGTATTAACGTATACTCCGAGGTTGAATGGGTCTTTGATTGACCAGAGGTCGGTGAGGTGGCAGAGGCGGACTGGCAGGATACACAGGCGCGGGGAATGATGGCCTTTTGCCTTCAGCTTCACTGCCTCCCCAGATTTCACAGTTTCTCTCTCCTCCACTGTCACTTTTCTTTGATGCTGTTTTGCTTGGGATGTCTTGACAGCTTACAAGTCTGTGTAGCTAAGAGCTGTTTTATTCTTCCTTGTGTCTGCGTCAGAGATCAAGTATGGGGTCAGTCAACAGTTTATCAGCCGGCTAATGATTTGTGCAGTAAGAAGCTTTCAAAGTGGGGAGGTGTGGATAATTTATGATACTTAACATGCTACAGGAATACTGCAATAGCTGTGATTGTGTCAGGCAGCATGGCATGCAGACATTGCATGGTAAACTGTACATCGTTAAAAACACGCCAATGTTTTAAGTGCAGCATTGCAGCTCTTCTCAACTGGATGCAATGCAAACGAGTGACCATTAGACTGTTTCATTTTTCCCGGGGGGGATGTCCTAACCTGCTTTGTGTGTCAGCCAAGTGATGGAGATATGTATAGTTGACACATTCCATCTGTAGCGTACGTGACACTCCCCTACAAACTGCGCCAACCACTAGTACAAGACAAACCCCCCAACACAACAGTTATCTGAACCCTGCTACAATGCTACACCATGGTGAGTAATTATGACACCAAATGTAGCAGTAATTCACTTTATAGCCTAATACATAATACACTAAGTCATGATTCACTTTATAGGTAATAAGTTGTAGCCTTCTCATTACCCTCACCCTAACCTTAACAGCCTCGTCTTTAACGTAAAACTTCATAGCTAACTGCTAGCTTAGCATTAGCATATGTGACAAGATGCATCCTTCCCTTTCTAGGCTGACCAAACGTCCTCTTTTGCCCAGACATGTCCACTTTTCACGTCCTGTCCGGGGTGTCCGGGTTTTTTTTTATAAATTGATGATAATGTCCGGTTTTCCGTGTGTGTGTGTGTGTGTGTGTTAGAGTGCGGCACGGGCTGCATATTTCTGTCAAAACCCGAACCGAGCCCGACATTATTTAATTACTAAAGCACTGAGTTTGTGTCACACAGTTGTTATGGTTACAGGCTATTTAACAGGCCGGGCGTCGACCGGAGGTCCGACGCTTCCAGCGAGAGGAGAGGGAGAAATAAAACAAAATAAGATAAAATAGGAAAAACCTGTCTCCCTCTTTTATTTTATTTTCAGCATTTAATCAAGACTTCCA
>NC_065508.1:36409979-36414582 GCF_006386435.1 Epinephelus moara | reverse complement strand
TGTGTGTATGTGTCCCCTATTGGGGCCTATCTGAATTTCTGTCTTTGAGAGATATTATTTTGTAATATAACTGAATTTTCTATCCATACATATACATTTTAAATAGGCTATAGGCCTATTAAAATTATAAGGCATCTTTGAGTAAACTGCGAGTATCATTTAAGTAGGCTATGTTGTGGCTTGGCCGAGTGTCCTCTTTTTTGGAAATCAAAATATGGTCACCCTACTTTAACCTTACCCTAACCTTAACTGTCTCTCTTTTGACATAAATCTTCATAGCTAATTACTAGCTTAGCATTAGCATAAGTACCGAGATGTAGCATTCCCATTAACCCTACCCTTACCTTTACCATCTCTTCTCTAACTTTACTGGCTTATCGCTAACTTTTTTGACGGAACGTCTGCTTCTGGGCCAAGGAGTGAAAGGGGCTGATCGGAAATGATTAAAACCCAAAGGTATAGGCTACTGTGCAGTATTTTCTAAAAAATCAAAACAGAACAAATAAACAAAAAACTGTAAAATCATACTCTCAGTCCCTCTCAATCATCACTTATGGGCCATTCGTAGATTGTGATGGTGTATTCATATACTTGATATTCATATACTCTGCCAGAGACTCTGCCCTCTGCCTGTATTTATTTATTTTTATTTTTATTTTTTTAATTTTGATCTTATTTTGCTATGTTCGGGACATTCCTGGGCACAGGACACAGCTGAGGTCAGAACTTTTTAAAAAGGTAACAACAGTAAGCAGCATGCGGACACAGCATGGAAAAAACACAAATATAGCTCAGTGAAACGCCAAGTGGGCAAAGCCAGGGTAGGTTTTCTCTTTCGAAGGTAATACTGTTTACAAACAGCAGCTGACAGATCTTACATAGTATACTTAAACTGAATTCCTTTAGCTATGAATAAATAACTGACACACCAAAAAATAATAATCTTATCATCTCCTCGTGCTGTGCCATTGCTCAAATCTGGATAATTTTTTGCGCTCCATCCGCCAGAGGTCGCTCGCTCGCTGTATGTTAGGAAGAGGTGTTAGAACTGATTTTTTTCCAGTTTCTTTTTCCTCAGGAAAGGGAAATGGGTATATAAATTAAAGCGAGTGACAGTCTCCAGCCAGATGCTCAACAGACTGAGCCTCACACATGGTGAACTCAGCAGCAGCCCCTAATCCAAACTTTAACCGAGCCCAGAGGAGGAGCCGCTCCCGAAATCCCACAGCAGAGCTGAATAGACTTGCTGAGAAGTGAATGGCTTCAGATTTCTTATTATTCCATTTAAAGACGGGTTAAGTATATCCTTTGCCACCATTGTGCATGTTAGTGTAGAATTTTACACTGCGAGTAACATTTTCTGTCTAATACAAGGCTAGGAATTTCAATCATACCCCACCAAACCAGGTGTTTGCTGTTACTCTGAGAGAGAGAGAGAGAGAGAGCGAGAGAGAGAGNGATCAACATGATAAATTAACAGTAATCCGTATGACACAATGAGAGAGAGAGAGAGAGAGAGACGGAGAGAGAGAGAGAGAGAGATGCAGGTAATGACAGTAGCTTACAACAACATTAATGAAAGTAATAATATTATAGTTATAGTTCTGGCTACTGTGGTACAATATGTTGAAAGTATNAGAGAGAGCGAGAGAGAGAGAGAGAGAGAGAGAGAGAGAGAGAGAGAGAGAGAGACGGAGAGAGAGAGAGAGAGAGCATACAACATGATGATAGATAACAAGAATCTGGGGGGGAGGTGGTGGGGGGTGTCAGGTGCACTATTTTCTCTGACATTGTTATTGCACAATGATAAGCTGTTACACAGGGCAGAGGGGAATTTGACTGCAGGCGGAATCTAGGCCATGTGTAGGAATCATCTTCAATTTGTACCCTCCCAGATTGCCCACGGGAACAGGATATAGTTGCTCCATCCCCCTATTATACCCTGGCTTGTAATTAAAGGCAAACTGGATGCTGGTTTGCAGACTCAGACTCCCTGAAATCCTCCCTAAATGCACTTTTGCAGGTGCGGTCAGTGTGCATGTGTGTCTATGTAACAGCGCAAGAGCAAAGGGGAGACGGGTGAATGCATGTATGTGTGTGTGAGATGTGCTTATGCCTGTGGTTTAAAGAATTTCTGTGTGCACATGTTTACGTCCAGTCTATGGGGAGGGAACCATTGTGTGCTGGGAGAGGCAGCCTGTGCCAGGGTGTATTCAAAAGTTGATTATGTTTTTGGCTCCATATTGCTGACAATTACAAAGTCGTTCTGCTTTGGAGAAAATTCTACTAGAAGGCCAATGTGTTCGCATTCACTGTGCAGAGAATCTGCCAGTTTTACTCCAATAGCCAGACGGAGAAAAGGCTTTTTCTGTGGTGCTGGGAAGCATCGCAAATAGACATGACATGCAGACAGGCGCTCACAAAAACGCATTAGGAATACATTCTCCATTGTGCATATCTTTTCACAACATTTTTTTCCCAGACAGCAGAACTGAACATTTTAGCCTTGGTTGATGGCCCTGGAGTTTCAAGTTGTCAGGATCAAACTTGCCAAACGTCCTGGTTTTATAAACAAGAATGGTGGAACAAAAGGAAAGATAGGACTGTTCAAGTCAAAACAGCTCAATGTTTTTCAGCTGTCTGAAATCAGCACAATAAAATCAAAACATTTGCTCCAAACCAAATTTCAATTTCCATCTCGCATATGACGGCTGCTAAAGTCTGAATATTATTTGTAACAAATTCCTTGTGCCAGTCTTCAGTTCAGCACATTGTTATGGCTTCAGTCAAATCCAGTAACACTGTTGAAATTATAAAGCACTCTTTGATACAAAGCTTATGTGGGAAAGATAATAAATACTTTATTGCAGTATCATGCTGGCGAAGCATCTGTAATACTAATCTAGAGTATTCACACTGAGGTTGACTCTAACATCGCATTGCATCACTTTTAAAAGGTCAACTCTCAGTCATCAGTGTACTGGGTGTTTCACATCCTCTCTTAATGTCATTTGGTTTACTCACTGCTTTGCCCTTTAGAGCCCTGACACACCGAGTCGACTTCAAAGGACCTGCGTCGACAGAAACCAACAGCTGCGTGGCCTCATGTCTTCTGTTACGATTTGCAAGTGAACGCGTCGCAAAGACAACTGTCAGTGATTAAACAACAAAAATATAAGAGTCATGAGATGAACAAAACAAACCAGCCAACTATTCCCGCACTGTGTATTTGATTATTTTGCCTCATGTGCCCAGAATACAAATTGAGGATAAAAAAAGATTAAAGAAGATAAAAACAAAGGGCAGTAGTGGAGAAAAAGGAGAAACTGCACTAAATGTTGTTAAATCATTGATTAAAGTGGCTGAAGAGTCGGTCTCATATAACTGCCTCAGATGTCCATTCAAACTGGCTCAATGGCTGAATTTTTAGTCACACACAACCCAGTGTCGGCTTGTGTCAAGGCCATTCGACTATCAAAATAATATTTAATCAAACCTATTTTAAGAGAAAATAAGCCTTAAAAAATAATTTCAATATGTGATTTTTATGCCTTGATGCTGGTAATAGCCTTGACTGAAGGCATTATGTTTCTGGGTTATCTATTCAGCCATCCCATTCTCATGAACGCAGTATCTCAAGAATGCCTTGAGGGAATTTCTTCAAATTTGGCACAAACATCCACTCTGAGTCAAGAATGAATTGATTGGATTCTAGGATATAGAGGTCAAGGTCATGGTGACTCAATTGTCGCATTCTTGTGAATGGGGTATCTCAAGAACACCAAGAGGGAATTTCCTCAGATTTGACACAAATGTCCACTTGAACTTTGCAATGAACTGACTTGTTTTTGGTTGTCATAAAAGGTTAAGGTCACTGTGACCCTATCTATCTCATTCATATCAACACAGCATGTCAAGAAGACCTTGAGATAATTTCAATCAGGAGAGACAGGAGAATGGAATAAAGATGAAATTTAATGCGAAATATAGGTGTACAGATGAACAGATGATTGTGCTGATATGCTGACGATGATTGTGCTGACAAAATCTTTGGCGCTTAGACGCCACAGGGAGATTATTTGAGATCATGGGACATCTGAGCAGCAGCAAGATAAATCCCCCATGGAGTCTAGACACTGGTGGAGGTGGTGGTGGCTGATGACTTGGTTGATGGTTGATGAGGTGAAATAAGGCTGGATCCGAGGAGACTAGGTGGTGATGGGCAGCATGAAAGGACTGCGGGCAGAAAAAGAACCATATTCAAAATGAGGAGCAGTGAGATAATAGGCAGATGGAGCAGGTGTGTATAGTGCCATATTATTATCCCACCAGAACACTGCGCTCTGAGAACGCAGGGTTACTCGTGGCCCCTAAAGTCTCCAAAAGTAGATCAGGAGCTAGAGCCTTCAGCTATCAGGCTCCTCTCCTGTGGAATCATCTTCCTGTTACGGTCCGGGAGGCAGACACCGTCTCCACATTTAAGACTAGACTTAAGACTTTCCTCTTTGATAAAGCTTATAGTTAGGGCTGGCTCAGGCTTGCCTTGTACCAGCCCCTAGTTAGGCTGACTTAGGCCTAGTCTGCCGGAGGACCCCCCTATAAT
>NC_065508.1:36365005-36409573 GCF_006386435.1 Epinephelus moara | reverse complement strand
GCCCTGTGAGGCAAATTGTGATTTGTGATATTGGGCTTTATAAATAAAATTGATTGAAATTGAAATTGAATTGTATGTGTGCTATTGGTTGCTCGTAGATCAGCTGCAGAACAACTGATGACTTAATTGACAGCCAGAGGTAGAGAGTGAGCATGCAAGGAGTGAATAGCGGAGTGAGGAAGAAAGTTACAGACTAAGTATGAAAAGTATTGTCTTCCTGACCGCACTTTTACTTGAGCTTCATTTCTTTTGCCAAACATTAAGTCAAGCATGAACTGATTAGGTTTTGGGAGTCAAAGGTCAAATGTCATGGTGACTTTGCATCTGTCTTGTTTCTTATGAAAGTGATATCTCAAGAACACCTTTGAGATAATTTCTTCAAATTTGGCACAGACATCCATTCTGAGTCAAGAATGAACTAATTTGATTTTAGGGGTCAAAGGTCAAGGTCATGGTGACCTCATTCATCACATTCTCATGAATGGGGTATCTCAAGAACACCCACAGAGAATTTCCTCAAATTTGGTGAAAAATGTCCACTTGGATTCAAGAATGGACTGATTAGAATTTGGTAAGGAAAAGTCAAACGTCAAGGTCAAGGTCACCGTGACCTCACAAAACATCATTCAGGAATTCAAACATTAGTTATGACAGCATTTTACACAAAAGTCTAATAGGATAGAAGGATGAAGCGATGTCATTTTATATCCAAAATGTCAAAGGTCAACTTCACTGTGACATCATAATGTTCTGCAAAAACACTTCTGGCCATTTTTCAACACCATAACTTAGGAACAAAAGATTGAGACATTTTGTCTGGTACTGAGTTGGTGAAACTAATCTTGGGTGTCCACCTTGAAACTGTGCAGATTATATAGTTATTCTGTGCTGCTGGGGGGAAGGTGTGTGTGAAGCATCCATGTTTTTACAGACATGGATGTAAACTGTAAGTGCAACTTGACGGGTTCTAGGAGGCATACAACAGCAAAGCGGTAATTCCAGTTTACTTTGATGAGCAGATTGACAGAATTTCACTTCTACTCAAGTCCATAAATAAGTTAGTGATCATATACTAAAATGTGCTCGATGAACATTCAGAAAATGTATCTTGTCTTTAGAGTAATCCAGCTAATTGTTGTCATTATAGTGGGAACAAGAACGACTTGCAGAAGATAAGTGGCAGAAGAAAATGATTTCCTGCCCCTGGAAAGTGTATGCAGCCATTTGCAAGTTGCAATATAAGGTCTGTTAATGATGTAAGTCTACTGTATGAGTACACCACATATCTAGCAGCAGCAGCCAACTACAGTGCAGTGTTTGAAATGTCTTGAATCCATCAAATGACCGACCACCTGCAACTTTCTGATCACATTTGCAAACACAGCCCCATGTCTCTTTGTGTCTAACAAAGTTGATCCAGATCAACAGGCTTGAGTCTTTTTTCGCTGCAGTTGGGACTGCTTTTGGATTTTCTCAGAAAAAATGGTTTCCTTCTGTTAGCCTCAGAAAATCTAAATGTTAAAATTGATGTTAAAGCTGCACTTGGCTTTCTTTGAGCCAACTGTTTAGATTTGAATTACCCCCAAATTATGTAACTCTGTCGTTGTTGGTGTCGGGAGATTGTGAAAAACTTATTTTCAATACAACTTCTGTTTGTTAGAGAGTCTGGTGTTCTCATTGGATGGCCAGCTTGCTGTGGTTTAGCCAAAGGCTTTCCATGTCCCTGTCCAGTTCGGATTTTTTTTTAACTTATATAAGATGATGAATGATATAGAGTTTTGGGGTCTTGCACAAGGCCATGCCTGAGCAACAGTCCATTTGCCCTCTTTGGCTGAGCTGCCCCTCAGGAAAAAAAAAAAAATGCTGTTGTGTTTGCATAAATACAATACATAAATATAAATCACCATATCATCCAAACTTTTATTACTTTTTGATAGGTTTGCCTACAAAGAGACTGGGCAACACAGAGCCATAAAATTAAAAAAAAAAAAAAAATGTCATGATGTGACACATTGTAGAATGTTTGTTTGTTTGTTTTCTTTAACCATTACACAGGTCTTTGCAGGTTACCCATCTGGTACCTGAAAGTACCTGATCTGGTACAGAACTCTTGGACATGGGCTTTATGTTAACTGACACTAAAGGGACTTGCACATGATTGCAGATTTGCCAACGCCGCAGTGCTCGCCGTCTGCTTGAACCCAACGCTGATCATACAGACGCATTGATGGCCGGCGGAAAGCACTGCCAGCGGCAGAAGCGTTGTCTTTTAAAGAGCAGGGGAATTGTAGGCTATTGATCCGGAAATGATATATAGCTACAGCTAATGTTTCTTTCTTATTTTGTATCATATTAATAAACTTCCTGGGAATCCCCATTTCCAGGGAAATTCTTCTCCAGGCCTCTCTTTTCTTCTTGAGGTTGTGGTATTCCGGGGAAGTAATATCATAAACTATGGGGTAGCTGGACAGGGTTAATATGAGTCTCTCCTCCATCTTGCAGTTGGATGTTTTAATTTTTCTGCGCCCTGTCTCCGCCCCCCCGCCCCCCCCTTGCGTTCTACTGTAAAATCATTGGCTCTAGACGGAAAGTTCAGCGTCAAACGGGGTTGAAGTTCAACAAAATTGAACTTTTGGCGTCGCGTCAAAACGCCGGTGAAGCCCACAACGTGACGCTGAAGTCGAAAAGTACCCTGACATCAGCGTTAATGCCACCTTCCATAGGAAAACAATGGCACAGCGGGCATCAAGAGATTATTAACTCTGGTCTTGTGCAAGCTCCTTAACAGTGTACAGTATTTAATTGTCATTAATCTTTGAAATTTAAATAAATTGGTTTGATCGGCCTTTTTTTAGTTCAGAGTAACAGCCCCTTACAATGTCCCTTAAATCCGTGCCTGGGATCTGCATTTGTGGGGGGCTGGTTGTTCACCATTGCAGCTTTAATTTGGGATACAGTATAGGCGGGGTGATTTAGTGTATTTTCACAAAACTTTCACACATCTTTATGATGATAGCTTTCAAGTCATGACTCCTTAGAGTACACTAGACACCACCAGTAGGTCTTCTCTCTACTGTGCTATCTACATGCTGAAATAAGTGCCAAGTTGTTTGAATATATATATAACAGCATCTTTAATTGCGCTCTGGCTTCACAGAGTGCAACCTCACCTTGTTAGCTAGTGAGAAGATCTCTAGGAAGCCATGACAAAATGTGTGATTTGCATTTGTTTAATCGTGTCCTCTCTAATTCTACCCTTGAAAGCATCATATGTCCTCCTGAAAAGGCATACATACATATATTAAGGTTTTTTTGTCTTCATTAATATTTTATTTTAGAGCAGCAGTCAGATCATTGTGCAGTAGTTCCTATAGCAAAATACAAGCAGTGTGGGTTAAAGTAAAGAAGGCTTAATTGATTGCTGCTCTGTGTACTCTTGTTTCACTAGTGGATTCACATTGTCTATCCACAGCTGGAAGGCCTGGTTTGCACAGAGTTGTCCTTGATCAAGGAAGTGTTTGATAGCTGCTCAGCAAGTGTTTAAAAACTGTCTTGCTGCGTGTGGAGGGGGTGGCGTGTACTTTGCAGTTTACGGTGGACGTGTGTATGTGTGGAAAGGAGGCGAGATAACGGTAGGGAAAATGAGAAGGGTGCTTTGACAGCAAGCTCGCTCAACGCGGGGGTATGCAGCTGTCTTGTGCTTATTTATTTTACGCTGTAAAACGGAGCATTGTCAAGTTTCTGGCATGAGTTAGAAACTGCCTTTCTCCACATAACACAACACTGGATATGAGCTGACATCTATGAGCTCATTGCCCATTGCCTGAAAACCATTGGAAGGGAAGCTTAGCTGTTACGCTTGAAATTCAGGCTTTACTACTGAGTAGACACAGGGCCTACAGTGACATGCTGTTCAGAAATAATTAACATCTCAAAGTTTGACCTGTGTAGGAAATGTTCTCAAATTAGTTGAGATTTGTTGCCAGTTGTTACATTGCACTGCTATCACAGTCATAATATCAACTTAAACAAACAATTTCAGTCCAGCATTATTAGAGGAAAGACATTTACCGACCCCCCCTGGCCCACCAGACCATTAGAGTAAGTTTTGACATACTTTTGAACAACAAATGTCAAATGGAGTTAGCTCACCCAAGGTCATTTGGACACAGCCTGCTATCTTTAACTAAGACTGTACACACACAACTTGGTGGAGCTTCAGATAATGAGACTTGGAAACATCATTCATCTGAAAACTTAAATCTGACTTGTCTGTCTGAAGTCTACAATTAGGGTGTTTTCTTTTGCAGGAAAAGAGTGAAACTACAAATCTGTGTGCAATATGGCAGCACCACCAATTAAAGATACAAGTTATTCTATTTCATTTTATTTTTATTTTTTGCAAAACGCAAGCTCTTCCACATCGTTCGTCGGCTTGTCATGTCACTCTGTGTGTGCGTGGGCGGAACAGGGAGCCTAATGGGTCACGCTGCGAGTTTCCTGGCAATTAGCCCGTCGTTCATAGATTGATTTGTCTGTAAAATGGAGGTCATGTTGTGAGGCGTCGGTACGTCTCGGCCCGGAGCCTGGAGCCGGAGCACATACTGTGGTCTTCTGGTGTTCGTCTTCTCTGCTTGAACTCATATGCTTTGGCAGCCACAGTTATTCTTTTGATGGGTTATTAGCTGTCTGCTTCTCATCCCCTGGTGTGTATGTGTCTGCATGTGTATGTCTGAAATATCTTGTTACTTCCCTTCTCCCCTTGTTACACCGAAACACAAATGTAGCTGCTTGATGTACAGAAGAGAAAAAACAAGCTTCTTTCCATATAGCGCAAAGTGTATCTTTCATCTCCTGTTACCAATCCACCAACTGAATGTTTTGATGTTCTTATGAGCCAACACATATTGTATTTTCTTCTTTTAAAATGGAGTGACACTGTTTGATGGCATTATTCCTAAAATACCATAGAATGAAAAGATCAACTGGATACCAATCATGAAATGTCACCATGGGAATGAGAAATGCTTACTTTAATTTTTTAAGTTTTGAAGTATTAGATCTGCCATTATCTCTGGTAAAATCATTTTACAACCTTTTCAGTGTCCTCGTAATTCCCTTTTAAAGACAAGTGACACATCAGATTAAGGGGCAAAGCAAGCTATTTTGTGTTGTTTGTGGCTTCAGATGGAGAGCTGAGAAATTAGTGAAGTGTTAAGATCCTGATTGGCAGCAGCCGCTGTTTCTTTATGAAACAAGCATCTGGTGAAACGTTGGACTTGATACACAAGAAAAGCAGATGAATCAGACAAGAAACCATCCAACTGAGCGCAGGCTGCCAATGTCTAACCAGTGAACAGACAGTCTGCAAATCCCTCCCCAGACCTGCCTGCACTACTCCCTCTCCTGTTAATTTCAAATTAATTACTCATACTCGTGGCATATGGTGATAGAACGTTTTTTCATTATCACCTCTGAAGGTGCACTTGCCAGTGTTTAGGTGAGACATCTAGGTATATCAGCCCTCCCCTGATTAATGTTCAGGGCCACTGCAGTATGCAGATAGCAGCGTCTGTGTTGCAGAGAGAAATACCTGCATGCTGGATCTGGTATACAGTCCAAGATACAACAAGATGAGCAGCCTGACTTTCACATGATGGATCATGGTTGTCCTGCATTCAGTGCAGAACATATCAGGCTCGTCGTCACTTTCTCCCAGTGATTGTGGAAATGAAAACTGTGGATCAAGTTGGAGCCTGGAACCTGGACACCCCCGGGCTGGGATTTGCTGCAAGTTATCAGACGCTGTCCGTAGTAATTCAGATTGATGAAAGATAAGGAAAACTGATTGTACGGGATGATGGACAGCTGTATCACGGATAAATCTGGCTATCTCCGACCCAGCCGAATTGACAATTGTGGGCGCAGAGCGACTTCTATTTCAGACTCTGGTAGTTATTCTGCCTCCGTCACGCATGTTAGTGAGATGTCAACTGAGGGCTGAAACTCCCAGTGCTCCGCCATGCAAGCGAGGATATGTGTGAAATGATGTGAAAATTTCCAGACCAAATAACAAAATTGATATAAGTCTGAACAACACAGAGGTCTGCTCCATCTTATGAATATGCCTACAAAACCACTGCACCAGCTTGAAAGCATAGTTTTGCAAGAATACATCATATATCAGATCAAAAGCCAGCTGTGCACAACCCCATTATTTCCAAACATTCTTAGTCCTATTTAGTCTTATTAAGAATTATGAGTATTTGTTTATATTTACAGTGCCTATTTCTTGAAGCATCCCCACATAAGATGTCACCTCAGAATGATTTTTTTTCTTGAACTGAAAATATTGCCTGATGAATGAATACTATCTTTATGCAAGCACAAGCATAATCATCTTGTCTTTTTTTCTATAGCCGCACAGTACGGATGATATAGGGCTGACACCTTTAGTTGGTTGGTCAGTATGCTCTTGTCCAGCTAAATTCTCATTGGTTGTGGCTGTGTGTCCACCAAAGCCTTTTTTATTTGTCAAATCACCAGGCGCTCCTCTGAAAACACCCAGCTAAGAGCACTTTGGATGCGCAAGTTTTTTTCATCTAGATGCTTTAGTTGCATCTGGTTGCTATGATACTGAATATCCGTGGAAGTGGAAATGTTTGCATGAGTATCCTCACTCTTGATGAAGGGAAGGCTGAAGCATGTAGAGAGAGAGGATGGACCTGCTCATCTGTTTGGCTAGTGGTATTTATTTCTTCTCCATTGCTGTTGTTGTTGTTGTTGTTTAGCACTTAAAGCTCCAGTAGGCAACACTGTTTTGGTATAACTGAGTAAAAATGTTATAATATCCTTTAAGCATAATGTAAATCAAGTGGTCTGAGGCAAACAATAGGTTTCTGCACCTCACCATGGCTCTGTGTTCAGCCTCTAAAGAATCAGTATCGTGCCGATGTGCATCAACCAATCAAAGGTCAGCTCAGACCACTGCGTTCCTATTGGCTGTTCTACTGCATATGCGCGTTCCCGTGCCGCCGGCAGAAGGAGAGAGCAAGCGGCAATGGCGAACAGTGCACCAGGTAAAATAGCTATTCCAGCATTTAGCAGCACGGCTAAACAACCCAAAAAAAGGAAAACAGAACTTGGTTCCCCAGAGCCCTGGAGGGAGGGGAAGGGTGAGGTGGGGCCAGGCCCGGCCGGAGGGTGTGAGGGTCAGCCGCGGGAGCGGAGCCGAGGGCTCTCCGCGGAGAGGGAGAGCCGAGCCTCGGGGCTATGTGCGGGGCCGCGAGGGAGGGATGGGGAGGGCTGCTGCGCGGTGAGGGAGAGCCGAGGCTCCCAGAGAGGGAGAAACAGAACCAAGTAGGATAAAATACTCACGTGCTCGTCTGGTAGGAGGGGCTCAGGGCGGAGACGAACGAAACCTAACTCAGATGAGACTCAAAAATCAACCGTTTTCAGGCTTTCTACCTACTGCAGCTTTAACCATGATGGCTGGCCTTTGTGGTATTTGTCCTGTTTTTCCTCCACTGTGATGTGACAGCTGGGTAAAAAGTGACAGGGACTGCTGCAGTGTTTTTCCCAACAACGCCGAAAACCCCCAGCCAAAAGTGCAGTGCTCAGTGCAGAATAGATGCTCAGTAATGCTGCTGACATCGAAGCATAGTGTAAATATGCAGCGCTCTGTTTGCAAAGAATAAGAAAAAAAATAGCTGATCTTGAGATAACATGCAGATTTTCTTTCCCTCATCGACCAATTGATTGGTTGAAGAGTGGGTAGAATGTTAGTCAGCCAAGATTTTATTTGGTTGACTCATAGGCTGTTAAAGTTATGGACGTAGCTACCATGATGTCACCCATTAGTTTGTGGAGTCCCATTCTGAAGCCTTGGTTTCAGCATTTCAGCTGCCTATCTTGGTTTTTGGAGCCCAAATTGACCATGTTCTGGTTAGAGGGTAGAGCTGTAGACTCAAGCAGCCCTGCCCTGAAACATGCATAATTTTAGCGTTAACAAAATGTAAATGGGTGAGTAATTTAAAAATTTACCATGTACAGTTGTCATGGAGGGGGAAATTAGCTACAGAGGCCAAAACCGTTTTTTGTACCAGGCTGTAAATATGTTTATTTCTGCTATAAAGTTAGCCAATTTAACACGGAGGTTTATGGGGATTGACTTTGTTTTGCAACCAGCCTCAAGTGGCCATTCGATGAACTGCAGTTTTTTGCAATTCAAGGCAGGCTTTATTTTTCAGCCTCAGAGGTAGCTGCTTGAGTTGACAAGAGCCCCAGAAAAAAGCAGATTTTTTTTTTAAGCTTTTTGCATGCATACAGTGTAGATCAACAGCTGTGACAAGGCACAGCCTTCCAAGCGTTTTACTATACATTAGCCTGAACAATACAATTAGAGCAACATTAAAACATCTGCCCTTGCAACACAGAACAACTATGTTACTCTAAATAACTGCAAAACTGAAGAACAGCAAGCTGCATTCATGTTAAAATGCAGTAGATTTAAGGTAGTAACTGTAACACATGCATATACCCTGCAGCACATTGACCTGGTTATGATGGTTTCACTTGTTTCCCATTAAGAAAGCAAATGCTGCTCATGCCCTGCCCATGAATACTGGTTTAGCCAGTGACCAGCTCAGATATATTTTGAGCACATGCTCATTGTACCTGGTGAATAGCAAATGGCTGCATTTACATGAAGCTTTTATCCAAAGCGCTTTATAATTTGCCTCTCATTCACCTATTCATTCATACAATCACACACTGTTGGCAGTGAGCTGCAGTGCAACCATTGAGAGCAATTAACATGTGGACAGGAGGAGCTGAGGACTGAACCACCAACCTGCTCCACCTCCTGAACTTAATGCTCTCTGCTAACTAACCAACAGTTCCAGAATATTTAAAACCAATAAAGGACCAGCAATACCCATTCCAGCCAACTCAAATCATCAACAAGCTGGGCTGGCTTTTCTTGCAGGAGGGATAAAAATTGGAAACAGCAATTGCATACAAGTATCAGTATTAGGTCAGGGACCCTATTACAAAACTGACAGTAAATTAACATTGTAGGGAGTGAGTGTTGTTTTACAAATTGAACTATTCCAGATGTAAGATGAAATACCAAGCTTGAAATTGGCCTCCTGAATAAGGTTGGGCTTATAGTTGTTTTTATAGATATATTTTATTAATAACACTTTCAAGGAAAAGACCTCAACCAAAAATGAATTTGTGCATTGTCTCTGTGGCCAGAGTCTTGTAAAGATTTTGTCGTTAACATCCTAAAACTATTAAAAACACATCAAAGAGCCAATGTGTCTCCACTGGGTAATACATGAATTCATCAAACTGGTGTAACCATCACTTGTGAGTATGCTCAGTGATGTCCACCTGATATGGAGCTACTCTTGAGAGATAGAAACTACAGTTGCAGAGTTGTTTAAGAATAAACTGCTCCGACCATGTTCATTGTAATGAAGGATTATGTCACCCAGTGCAACAGTATTGCTCTTTTATGGGTTTTTAATTGTTTGAGGGGGAAATAACAGAGTTGTGTAGCACAGAGACAGAAGGCTGTGTCTGCATACAGTACTTGTTAGTAGGATAAATTCATAAAGTATCTTGAAATTATTTTGGTCTCTTTAGTTGTTGATAAAAATAAAACTGATGAAATAATACCAGTGTTATCCCATAAATGACATGTAGAAAGGTACACTATTTCAAGCTGTAGCTTTATTTTATAGTACTGACTGTAGATTTTCACTTCCATGAGCAAATATGGCAGAATGAGTCTGTGTGCACTGTGTGTGTATGTAAGGCCTCTGGGTTGTTAGGATATTGATCCATGATATTCAGATGTTAACCCTTTAAAAATCAATCATTTTTACAAAGATCTAAAATAAGAACCATGATAGCTAGAGGATTCATTCTTTTAGCAGCAAGATAAGGCTTCTGTCTTCCCCTTCATCAAGTCATTACCTGATGTTACCTTACCTTATATACGGTGCAAAGCAGTGGCATAAGGTAGTTACAATGGGCCACAGTGCATGTTATGATGGGCCCTAAAGTTCACTAGTTACTAGTTATGCATCTAAACCAGCTACCGCATAATCTTATTGTCACATGATTAAATATAATTATATTGGTTGACACCAACATACATATTACCCAGAAATTGTCATTGCATAAATAAGACAAAATTACCAACGGAAATAAGGGATTGTTCATTTAATTGTATTTTTTTTATAGTTTATTTACAGTTTATGGAGAGTAGGCATATATTTAATAACATTTTTTGTTATAGATTGCTACTGGCTTTTTACAGTAACAAAGAAGGAAAAGCATGATGGAGATGGGTTTGCCTTTTCAAATGCATATATAGCAAATGGCAAATGGAGTTTTTCTTTGAACATAGGCATATTTCTAAGGTAGCAATCTGAATTACTCTGAAGGGGCTGTTTTCTGCCCAACATATAGTTGGAGGGCCCGCTTTCTCTTTGGGCCCTCTCACCCCATGGGCCTCAGTGCAACTGCCTTGCCTGCACTATCTATATTTATGCCCCTTGTGCAAACGTAGTATTTCATCGTAATTCCCTGTTATAGCCACGGGAGAGGGTTGTTTGCATAATCCTGTATATGTCGATCTAAATTAAAAACTAGAACATTAGAACATTAATTCTTTTTGCAGCACAAAGCTACGACTTTGGTCTTTCGTGTAATTTCATTGTATGCTTGTCATTTCATTGTATGCTTGTAATGGCATCATTGTGCTAAGCTACGTGTGGTGCAAAACTGTGTGAAAAAGTCTGGTGGCGCCAGAGGGTCTAATGAACGCCTTTGCACTTCAGATAGTTCAAATAAGTTATATATAATAGTAAGATTTATGTTTTCTACATTTAAAAAATCTTTTGGACCAATATCTTTTGTGTTTTTGTTTTCATTGACTTACATAACCTTTTAGCCTTGGTTTTAAGGATATTAGGGATATGAAACAAAAAAACAAAAAATGACATCACAGTACACACACACACACACACACACACACACACACACACACACACACACACAAGAAATGTTTTTTTTTTCTCTGTTTGGTTTTTCTTCTCTATTCGAACATTTGGAGTAGTCTCTGGATGACAGAAAAAACAGCATCAGTTGGCTGTCACACCGTCAGACTTGACAGATAGTGCTGTCTATTGTACCACTGCAGAGTTGCTATCTCTGTAATTTCAGCTTATAGACATGTAAATATGTGTCCTTGATGAGGAAATGTCTTGTTGAGTCCCTGTTTTTACAGTATATGTCCATTCAAGCAAATCTGAACTCATTGGCTGAGAGGGGTCATGAATAATAAGCAGCTGGCACTGGTGTGGATAACCAACTTGCTGCCAACAGCCAAGTCAACACGGCTGAAGCTATTAATTGTGTTTATCATGAAGTCAAGTACAAATCCTGGCTGTAATCATCCCAGTGTTGTTATCCCATAGTATCAGATCATTTAGAGCACTTACTCTATTGACTTAGGTGGACTTCAGCAAAATGTCAGTTATGGAAAAATGTTGATTCACCTCATCAGACACATTTTATTCATGGGGTAATGATCACAAACAAGTTTGGTTAGGCTTTATAATTGGCTTTACATGTCAGCTAGATTGTATTATACAGTAAATCCTCCTCACAATGGAATGTCAAGTTTTCGTACATTTATCCCAGGTGATGAGAATCAACACTCCTGACAACCCAGTTGCCATGAAGAATGTTGGCATTTCACATTTCTGCAAACCACAGATATGGTGGTGACCTTTTTTAGGTCACTATCCCAGGAGGAAAAGCAATGATGTGTTAGTTTAAAAAAACATCTGCTTTTCATGCCTAAAAGCAGTAGCAAATCAGTGATAGGTTTTCTAAATCGATCAGTTTTGTTGTTTGCTGGTCTTGAACATTGTCAGTATAAAATAGTGGACGTAGCTACCATGATGTCACCCATTAGTTTGTGGACTCTCGTTTTGGCAGTTTGGCATGTCAGTCGTTGCCTTCTTGTTTTTTTAGAGACAGATGTGACCATCTTCAGGCAGGAGAGTAGAGCTGTGGAGGAGCGAGGGGTAGATCTGACTCATAGACTTTAGCACGCCTCACAGACAGCCTGTCCCTCAAGTGGCCCCACTCTTAAAGATGCGTAACTTTAGGCCTTAATAAATTGTTAACAGGTGAGTTATATTGAATTTACTCCCTGTACGGTTGTCATGAATGTTGAAAATAGCTACTGTATGGAGATGAAAACTTTTTTTTTTTTTGTTTTTACCTCCATGCCAGTGATAGCCTTGGCCAAAGGCATTACGTTTTTGGGTTGTCTGTCCATACATACATACGCTCCATTCTCACAAACGTTACATCTCAAGAATGCCTCAAGAATATCTCAAAATGCCTCACTTTTACACAAATGTCCACTTTGACTTAATAATGAGCTGATTAGTTTTGGTTGTTGAAGGTTAAGGTCACTGTGACCTCATCCATCGCAGACTTGTGAACCCGATATCTTAAGAACACCTTGAGGGAATTTCTTCAAATTTGGCACAAACATCCACTTGGACTCAAGAATGAACGGATTAGAATTTGGTGTTCAAAGGTCAAGGTCACTGAGACCTCACAAAACATGTTTTTGGCCATAACTCAAGAAATTATATGCTAATTATGTCAAAACAAAATTCATACTAATGTCTAATAGGATAAAATGAGGAAGTGATGACATTTAATATGCAAAAGGTCAAAGGTCATTCAGATCAGGCATTTAAACACAGGGATCTATGGGGACTAACTCGCATTTAGAGCCAGCCTCAAGTGGCCATTCAAGGAACTGCAGTTTCGTCCAGTGTGTAGGTGACACACCATCACCCATGGCTTCCACATCCTCTTGACAAAGTCAGCATATATTATGTCACTTTCAAATGTTGATATGATACGTAATGTAAACTTCGGCGACTGGTCTGCTCCTGCCACACACTATTACAGTCATACAAAACCATTAACATATGTAATAGTATACAAACACACACACACAAAACACGTAGGACCCAGTCATATACGTTTGATGAAGTCACTTGTGGGGTTACTGGTCTGTGATGGGTGACTTAAGTAGTAAAATATTTACAGTGGGGAAAACGTGGAAAGATATTGTTACACTTTTCTGATAGGCTAGAAAGGGCCATGAGGCTTTTCAGCCATAAAAACAAGGCTATTTCCTCATATCTTCATCACCCTGAGAAATGTGTTTTTGCTACCACATGGTTCGTAATGCACCAAGGCCAAACTATCAGCAGCTTGTTTTAAAGCCTGTTCAATTCAGCAGTTTGAACCTAAAGCAGCTAGATGTTTTAAAGTTTACCTCAAGTACTACTACATGCTTCAGAGCTCTTTATGTATTGATGCTTTACATCTAAGTCAACATGCATGCTGCTGAACAGTAAGGGGGTACTTGATGGACTACTGATAACAATTCATGGTTTACTAATGATGACCTGAGTGGTCATTCATATTGCTCAGCTGGAGCTTACAGGTATACAAAATGTATGTTAAAACATGACTGTGTATTCTGGACTTAATCTAGCAGATACAGTATTCTCTTTATGATTCATTACTATGGATATGGAACATGTTTACCTACCTAGACTGGACAAGACAAGCGTTAAGTGTTTCCCTACCTGGATGGATGCCTTTAGAGGATAAATACAGAAAGCTGCTGAATTATTAAAAAGTGTTCCATCACCGAACTGACAAACCAGATAATAACGAAAACCATACATAAACCAAAGCCGCATAGAAAAACAGTCACTGTAGAAGTGATCAGCCAAAATGAAAACAAAGGCTTTTGTCTTCTCTGTGAAATTGGATCAAACGCACATGTGCCGCATTGGTTTTCAGCCGGATCTCTCAGGATGAGAACAGTAAGAATCATGGCAGGATCAGTACTGCAGGCTGAGGTTGTGAAAGAGACAGTGACCTCCAAAATATGAAAGAGAAAATCAAAAAATTGTGCGGTGAGCAACTGTGCAATATACAACACTTAAGAAACACATATTACACAAAAAATGCAGATATAGACTGAGAAAAGGGGAGAAACATTCAGTCCTATATAAGGGGAAAATATTGAAATGATTTTTTTTGAGTGCATTATGCAAAAGTTTTCCTCCAAGTTTCTTGGACTAAAACATGGTTAGAGCTCCTCTGATGCCCAGCACTCCCAGCAGACCACAATTTTTCAAAATGCCATTGTCATCTGCATTTCAAACGGTTGTGTTGAGGTGCTGAAAAGGACACAGTTTTCTTTTTCTTCAAAACACATCATCATCATCCACAAACCGACACAGTGCTCATACCTCCATGTGCTGTAGAATAAGGGACCAGCTGTTTCACATTCCTATCCACCTGTGATTTCCCTCTGAGTTGTTTTGACTGGCAGGTATTTGTACAGACAGACAAATCAAATATCTTGTGGAGGTCTCTATCAAAATGGTAGATATTCTATGATGTGGCGAATCATCCCATTTCACAAAGGAAGTGTTATAATCATTTGTTGACACATGCACGTTCTCAGTGAAAGGTTCTTTCTTGTTCTCAACATTGACAGGATGAGTGAAAGGAAGATGCAGTAGTTTATCTCTATCCTACACCCACCCCACAAGTCAATCATCCACTTGTGTGCTGTCATGCCGGGCTGGAAGTTTCAGCAGAATCTACTGTGTGAGTGATAAAAATAGTGTTTTGTTAATACAGCACTTACACCTTTTCTAAATTGCTTGCTGTAAACAAACATCAAGATAAAGCACAGGCAAAACACATTATGACACATCACTTATGGCATGGCATTTAACAAAAGCAAATATGCAAAGCAGGCAGCCCCAAAGTGTGAGAGAAAATTTGTTATATTTGGTACAAAGAGGCGTTAAGAAATATGATTCTGCAGGATTCACTTCTGCAGGGGTAACACTGGGAGAAAAATCTTGAACAGGTTCTATTGGCCAAAACATTAAAACTACTGGTGGGATGAAGTGTATTACATTGATCATCAGGTTACAATGCAGTGTTCTGATGGGATGATGGGTCCTGGTCTTCCTGTGGATTCCACTGGATGTGTTCCACCCACACAAACACTGTTGCAGACCAAGTGCCTCCACCCTCATGGCAATGGCATTCCCCCATGGGACTGCCCCCCAGCAGGACAACACGCCATGCCACACCACAAAATCTGTTCAGGAGTGGCCTGATGAACATGACAGAGCTCAAGGCATCAACCTGGCCTTCAAATTCCCCACATCCAAATCCATTGGAGCATCCTTGGGACATGATTATAGTAGATCAATTGATGCATTTCTCTCAAATTTCAGTTGCAAATCTGTTTACATCCATCTCAGTAAGCACTTCTCCTTTTCCAAGATAATCGATCCACAGGACAGGTGTGGCACATCAAGATGCTGATTAAACAGCATCATTACTACACAGGGGTGTCTTTGGATGGTCACAATAAATGGCAGAGGTAACAGGCCATCAATGAAGCAGGTTGAAACAGGGTTAACTTCAGACAGATGGCAGAAGCACCCTAAAGTGGCTTCGTCGGCCACTCCGTTCACCGTTCTTCATCCGCTTCCCTGCAAGCAAAAACTATCGCTGCAGTTGTGATCTGCCATGACAGTTTTGACGCCTGGTTTTCTTTCTTTTTATTTTAGTAATTGCTTAGTATCACTGTTAGATGAGCACTCGTACACACTGACATACACAAGCAGACAGACAGACAGACAGACAGACAGAGACAGAAGATTAGCTCCATGTGTGATTAGAAAAGGACAGAGGAGCAGAGTTGCATTTTAGTGTACTGTGTGTGTCACCCCTGCAGCTTGTTCAAAAAATATATCACTTTTTTTGTTGCAGAGAAGGTAAAGTATCGAAACAGGTACTGTTGGGAACTGGTAACAAGTTCCAGATACTAGAACCAGTAGCCTACAGGTATCAGTTCAAATGTGAGTGGTACCTAACCCTAGTGAGTGTGTATAGAAACCCTTTGCTTCTGCAGGTATGAGGAGTGTTCCAGCTCGTACCTATGCACTGAAAATAACCATTTATTTTCCAAGTAGAACTTAGCAGGTCTTGACCCTCTTGACATAGACTGTTGTAAGGAGTAATTGCAGTGTTTAGGAATAAAAAAGATGACCCAAAAACACATCAGTACAACATCCTTTCATGACACACAGGCTGAAGATGTTACAGTAACACTGCAATAAAGGAAAACAGCCCATATTCATACACACAGGAACATATTTTCAGTAATGTGGCTGTCAGGACATGTTCATCCGTGTGACAGCATAATGATTATTCATTTTTTGAATTAAAAATGACTCGTGCTGTAATATTACAGCAGGATACAGTATGATCTATATGATGGAGGGTATTTAAACCTGCAACAAGTTCAGCTGTTGCTGGCTCAGTTCAAACAGTGAAACTGGAAAAAAAACAACAAACAAACATATGATTACCGTTTACTTTGCATTGTATTCAACATTCAATATTATTATTACATAATGTTTCATATCTAGATGTCCGTTCTGTCTGTCCTTAGAATTAGTAATTGTCAGTACTTTGTGCAGAGCATTTGGTTTTATCCCCTTACCTTCACAGGATGATGGTGGGTAAGTTGCTGCTCTGTGCACACAAGAGGAAACAGACTCATCAAAATAAGAAAACACTGCAGGAGAAAAGCCACCAGGCAGCTAGAAACCAGTGTAAATTCTGTATAAATGCAACTGTGGATGTACTGATATTATGCAGCCTCACTCTCACTATTGGACAAGCCGTCCTTTTTGTGTGCCTCATGCAGGTGACAGCCGTGGCCACAGGCATTATGTTTTCTGGTTGACTGTCTGTCTTATTGTCATGAACATGATATTTTTAGGAGGCCTGTCTGCATAGGAGTCTGCGCCGGCCCTCATGGATATTGGTGGATGACGAGATTTCAGTGACATGGACCAAAGATGACCCTTGCAGACACGCAGACGCAGAAACTGTGAATTGGCCTTAACTCAGGGGCAGAAGGGAAAACATTTGGTCAGATTCTGACTTGGTGACAATAAACTTGGGTGCCCCCCTTGAAACTGTGCTGATTGTATAGATCATCTGTGCTGCCAAGGGGAAGATGTGCTGTAGCATCCATATTTTAGAATATGTAGCTTCAGTGCAACAACATCCATCACCCAAGCACTGTCAGCTGACATGGCTACTTATGAGTTTGGACAGACATGAACAGAAAATAAATTTGCTTTTTGTTACATTACTTGGAAGATTACCAGTGGAAGATTACTATAATGGTGTCATTACATTAAACAAAATACTATGACTTTTCATAAAACTTTTAATGATTTTCTACGAATTCTGTGACTTTTCCAGGCCTGGAAAACGTGTTTGTAAAGTTCCCTGACTTTTCCAAGTTTTCCATGGGAACCCTGTATGTGATATCCTTTAAATTTTCAGTAAAACTACAACAGAGTAATACATCCACAAGTACTTGAACATTAAAAAAAGACAGGCAAAATGATATTTCTGTCAATGACGGATCAGTGTTATTAAAATATGCCAAAACATCAAACATACTGTGGTGCTGAGCACAGCTCCAGGACTACAGTGATTGAAATTGAAGATTTAAAAAGTCAGTGATCACTTTATTTAGTCCATGTGCTCCATATGGCTCAGTGGGTGGAGCATCACACCAACACTGCCACTACAACGGTGCCAGCACACTGCCATATTTAGAGATTTTAATTAGCATTAATGCCAACAGTGCTAAAAATAGAAGCAGCAATGGGACTGTAAGGTGATCCTGCAGCATTTAATAAAGAGTATTTTTGAATTTATCAAGATGAAAAAGGACAGCTGCTGTGCTATTAAATCTGTGTCCATGTGAGAATAGTTACTGGTGAGATGAGTGGGATTGAAACAATTTGGTGAACCCTTTCGTGAAATAAAAGAGATTGTCCTATGAGAGATGTTACTAAACTAGATTTTTACACTTCTGTCATTTAGTCGTCAAGGAGATTTCAGTCACATTCGTAATCAGTAAAAAACCTGAGTGTGCTGATGACAGCTGAAGTGTGTATCAATGACCTTTTTGAGCGATTTGTGTGGCGAAACATCCAGGGGAAAGGTAGCCGACTTTGTACAAGATATAATCTCCCCCGGCATACGTGGTGAAGCGGGAGCAGAACAGCTTAAATCAGCAGAAATCCAAGAGATAACAGAACGGTCCCAGGCTATTTTTATGAAACTTGCCAGGAACTCTCCACTTCTCCGGGGAGACTTGGCTATGATTGCTGGCAGGACTAACAACAGACTCCTGCAATGATAGAACCGTGAGAGATGACAAATTTTTCAAAATGATGTCCAGCTAAATTGAACTCTTGATCTGGCGAGGCTTTCGTTTTGGGTCGCATCACGGACACGAGGTTCCGTGGCCAGACCTGGTATCCGTAAACTTTCTGCCAACTCACAGATGAGTTTTATGAGCTGTCAATTCCTTTTGATCCGCTGCTTCTCCAGAACTTATCTGTCCCACAGCACAAATTAAACACGCTTCCCACTCGCTGCTCTGAGCCAGCGCTCTGTACATCAGTGAACAAGTACACACGGCAATAACTCTTACTTGCAGGTATCATATTTGTAAATAGAGATGCATAATCAAATACTCTCATGGACTACTGGAGAAGGAAGTGTTTATCCGACAGTGGGTTTAATTGTAGCCCCGGTCTTGAGCTGATTAACACTTCAAATTTATGACTACAGCATCTGTGTTTATGACTGCATGTATAAAGAGAGAAGATGCAGGTGGTTCCTCTCATGCTGCTCATTAAACATTAGACTTTGTGTAAAAATCTGAAACTATATTAAGTCTTCAACATCCAAAACTCAGTGGGCATCTGAATGCACATTCTATTGAGCAGTATACATCCTGGGATGACCTTGTGCAACTGAGCTCAGCCTGTGAAGGTCTAAAGAGTTTAACTCCAGTAAAAGTTGAGGCAAAAAAAGAGATAATTTTCTTTGGCTTGTAGATGGCATAATGTCACCAAGGAAAAATGTATCTCGTCTATAACAAGATAAATTCTTCCAATTTTTTCCCAGTGGCCACTCTCAGTAATGCAGTAAAAAAAGTCTCCTGCAGCCCAAAAAGCATTTTCCCCATAGACCACCACAAGAGACGTCTGTAAAACTTTTGGGAGGACACCTCCAACTGCCAACGAGGTCAATTGTGACTCTATTATGAATTTTTGATCCAATAAGATTTTATATTTGTAAAACTTTTCTCAAGCTGAGAGGTCCCACAGGATCTTAGCTCAATTTTCAACCACCTTAGGAGGTGTCTCCCAAAGGACATTGAGGTAGACATAAGGTGCGAAATAGCACTTTGACATGCAGTGTTTCCGCTACATTCATTTAGCAGCGGCGTGCCACCGCTGCTAAATTATTGTCGCCGCTGCTGCTCCTTCAAAACATTTATTTTGCAAATGCACCACCACCACTCTGAGACATCTGTGCACTTGCACAGCGCAGCAGACAGTGTAGTGAGGAGAGCAGCGGTGAGGGGAGGGGGGAGTGGGGGAAGGCTCCTATTTAGGGATGCACCGAATATATTCGGCCGAATATTGCAAAAAAACACACATTCGGTATTCGGTGGAATAAGTGAAAAGCAAGGCTAAATAATTGCGGCGAGTTTTGATAACGTAATCAAACAGCGTGCGGTGACGGACAGAGTAAAATGTTGGCAGTGTGGCGATATTTGCGACTAAAAATAGTTTTGTGCGGGCAAAATAAATCATTCAGCACGCTGGATGGATTTAATGTTACAATATTGTAACTCTAGTTCTGTAGCACAGACAGAGCCCTCTAAACAGGGCCCCTGTCACTTCAACATCACTCACTGTGTAAGATAGCAGATGGGGGTGCGGTGGGGTGGGGTGGTGTTGCCTTATATACTGTGGGCTCCACAAGTGTTAAGATAGTTGGTGTGCCAAGTTAATGCAAATTTCAGCGGGTGACTGTGTGCTTGTGATTAGAGGAGAGTATTATAGAGTCCAGTGCAGGGTGGTGCCTAGGTGAGATAGGATTGGGTGATTTTCAGGAGACATAACAGCATTTCCAGCTGTAATTGTGGTGCCAAAACTGGGCCTTTTAAGCCCAAGCATGACCTTTTCCTGACCATAACCAAATTGCTTTTGTTCCAAAACTTTACCACACATTGATCAAAGCTACTTAAAGAAACGTAAAGTTTCAACATATGAAACATGCTGGTGTTTCATAGGCCTATCTGTGGTTTGCAGAAATGTACGAACATTTATTCTGGCGACTGGGTTATTACATGGCGATTGCTTCATATTGTGACTGAGCAATTTTGAGGCATCCACCACCAAATTCATATATAGTACACAGCTCCAGCTTATACAAAACAACAGTACACAAACTGTTTTGCATGAGAAGCTGTGCATGTGTTTGTAACAGTTTTTGTCACAAATCTCATGAAACATTTATTTGTAACACAAGAGATACTTTCTAGTCCTGAAACAAACTGCATTTGAGACAACAAACTCATGAAAAATTTATTCTGCGGGACTTATCATGTAAACTCTGTTCTTCTGATAACATGCTTCAGGCACTGTTGTGAGAATTATTATGCATTCCTTTGATGTGCCATTTGACATTCAAAATACTGCAACATTGTTTTATGGCTCCAAGTATCAAGAATGCTTTAATAAAGGGTTAAACCTGTGGGTGTGTTAAGTTAGTAAGCAAGCACGGCAATGCAAAAACCCTGTAATCATAAGTAGCAGAGAGTAACTAAAAATGTCCTCATGCAGTACAGACTATACTGAGTCTGATTGCTTATGAGGAGCAGCTTGACAGACAGGTGATCTGTTCAGACAACCCTGTCACTACATAAGGATGCGTGAAGATTGTGTTAAACTCAGGCCTCAGATACTTTTTTTCACCTTTCCAACATTGGAATTGTACAGAGCCCCTCTGGGGTCACACGGTAGAAAAAACCTTGATGTGTAAATCTGTGCGAACTGATTTGTGATCCGTACCCTTGGATTCCCAATCCGTGCGCACTGTTTGTAATCTAGTTTTACACAGAACTCAGATTTGATGTTGCCCCTGAAGTAGCGACCTATTTTGTAAAGTACAACCACCGTATTAACAGAGCTTCTTTATCATTCTGTCTGCTGATTTATGATCTATGGCTGTTATTTACCATAGAAAATGGTTCAAATGAAAATTCTGTATAATCATATGAATAAATTTAAGGCTCAAAAAGCCTCCCTAGCGTGTAACTAAATGTTCCTATTTCACCTGATGTGAGATAGGCTATTAGGGTGCTGGAAGTATCACTGTGGGAATTATTTGTCTGTTTTATTAATAGAGTTGATGTTAAACACAGAAGTCTTAGTTCAGGCGAGGGAATGGGAAAGGTTCCATTCCAAGAGATCCAGTGACATCTGTGTTCGTTGTCTAACAGAAATGGGTTCAAATGATAACAAAAAGTTTATCTTTCTTTTGTAGGTTTTTTTTTTTTTTTTTTTTTTTTTTGCCATTTTGCCTTTATTAGACAGATCCAGAGTGAAGGGGGAGGGAAACGGGGGACTACATGCAGCAAAGGGCCAAAAGCCTTTGAACATGGGGCATCTGCCCTACTACATGAGCGGGTGGGCACAAAAAAAGAAAATCTTTCTAATGATACCAAAACATCTGTATGTTACTTTATTTAACTAGCCTGGAAATCCAGACTCCAATCTAGAAAGATTTTGAGTCTGGCCCTCACTGATACACCCTTCCTACCCAAGGGGCAGCACTAACTGAGGCATATTAAATGCCGCTGCATGCAATTGGATAGCACAATAGCCAATCAGAGCAAAAAACAAGGTGACGTATTCATTGCACTAATCCCCATTGGTTTGCTGACCAGCGGGGCTAACTGATGTATTATGCTTTTGCCGTATCCCGTCGGCAAAACGGCAAAAACGTCCTTCCTGGAAGGAAGGCTTCTAGGGCAGTCTTCTTTTCCTCTCTCAAGGAAAAAGATAGGTGTAGCTGGCTTAGCGTTTCTTCCAAAACTAAACTGAATGGACGCGGTCCTTCGCAGGTGCCATCTTGGCTGTTTACTTTTCGACGGCTACGGCACAGTGTGTCCTCATCATGTTACGCCAGCCCAGAGCCCGCCTCTGTCAGATAGACTGATCTGATTGGTCCGATGGCGATTCAGCGGGCTCTGCTCATCGGGGCCAGATCCCTGTGCAGAGCAAATTAGAATTTGCTAGGGGCGGGGCATCTGGATTTCCAGGTTAGTATTTAACTGTATTTTATAGAGATCCTAACATCACTGGATAACATTGGCTTAGATGCCAATGCCTATCATTATTATGCCTGGTCAGTTATTAATATGCTTGGTCAGTGGTCCTCTGCATCAAACTATGATGCTTTAGGTACCCCTCTCTCATCAGTTTTGGACACTCACAAATGGTGTGTTGGTTTTTGCTTGTTAAATGCATAGTGTCTTTTTCTGTTATTCTCAAACCAGTAAGACTAATTGTCTTTTAGGTCTAGGCAACAAAAGTACTGCTTCAGAAAGAGATTTTGGATTAAAATAAGTATGTTTATTACTAATGTAATGTAACACCTAGTGCCACTGACCAAGTGTCGGTATTTGATGAGTTGAGAGTGTGAATGTGCCGAGTCAGAGGGGAAGCACGGCATACGGATTGAAAAGCCAATGGCAAAGTTAATGAATCTGTTTGGAAGTATTAACACATCAATCTTTTTTGCTACCATGTGACCTTAGAGAAGCTCCATATAATAGAAACAAGTAAAATACTTGGTGAATGTCAGAGAGGGTTAAAGTGTGACGACTGAAATACTATTGGTTTAATGGGTTAGGTGTGGTTCGATTTAGCCCCTAAACAATATAGTTAGGTTTAGGAAAGAGCCTGATTAGATAAAACACAAGTTCAAGAACTTTCAGAATCAGAAGATGGCAGAGCTTCAGACTTTACTGATTGTTTTCTACGTCGTTTCTTTTCTTTTTTTTTTGTAGGCATGTAGCATAATTTCACTTGATGGTTTGGCACAGCAGTGCTCTTAAGCAAGTGGCGTCTCAGCAAGTTGTCTCAGTCTTGCAGGTGGAGAGTCTATATTCAGTGTAAGTAGCCACTGTCTGGAAAAAACAGGAACATGCACCATCTTAGACATCTTTTAGAGAAGTGAAGTTTTGTTTCAGTCTGAACGTGAAACAGCACGTACCTGAACAGCTGACCTGCAGCAAAACACAGTCCACGGCACAATCAGGCTTTTTTGTGTAGAAATGTGGAAGTTATACAGTTGAGAAAATGTAGCGTCAAAGTTTTTATTGTTTGGAAGTGGCTAAGTGGTTAAAATACATTTTACTGAATACCCCCATTCACAGTCATGCACTGCTGAGCCTCTGGGGTGCTTGTCCCATCTGCAACATAGAGCCTTCCACTCATCATCTGCTGTATGTAATACCCTGACTATAGATAACTACCTCCTACAGCTGCACTGAAAAATCTGAACTATTACCTTAAAGTCAGTCCATCCCCCCCAGCCTCCCCCCTATGCCCACTATGTCATTCTATAACAACATCATGTGACTTTTGTCTTGCTCCTGTTGTAAATCACACAGCCATTAAGGGGCACTGACACTTGAAAGTAAACAGATGTTGTTTTGGGGCACATGCTGAAACGACTGCTGCTGTTGTTCTTCTTGGGAGGACAGTCTCCTGACTAACCTTGTCCTGTGCGTCATGGCTGCCTTGCTGGTTTGCTGCAGCTTGTACGTGTGTGGTGTTCACACAGACAGTGTTGCTGCTGTGGCACAGCTGGGGTGCTGTCGGCCAGCCCCTATGTTTCTACAAGGGTTGCCACATTTGATTTGTGAAAAAGTGGGACATTTGACGTGCAACACAGGGTGTTAAACCATATTTGCAAATATACTATGTTAACAGTTGTAGGGCTCCCTGTTGCCTCTCTTACCTCTATTTGTCCTGATGTGCAGCCAAGCTGATAACACTCAGCAGTCAGATACAGCTGTTGCTCTCCTCTCAACTACATCAGACCATTTACTGAAGTAATAAAAATAGTTATACATATATGAGTAACGCAAGTATGCTGGGTTTATACCATGTCCATGACAAAAACAAGGAATGCATAAACTCCATTTAGTCTTTAATGGGTTAAAGAGACTGGTTGCCATGGACACAGACGCACAGACCAAGTACATCAGTGGCTGAAAAATAAATGATCACTTATCATAAAGTTGAAAAACTCACAGAAACCTATGAACCGTTTTTGTCAGGTCATTTCAGAGTGATCCAGGGTTTTGATGCATGCTGTGATTTGTCAAAACTGACATTAGACATCTTAATCATCCCAACAGCAGCACGAGACACGAGAGAAGCCTAACTGCGACATTAGTTCTGGGGCTTTCAAAATAAAATAATCTCTGCACTCCAATGTGTCAGTTATTGAGTGTAAAGCTCTCACAGTATGGCGGAAAGTACTAGCTGCATAAAATAATATGAACTGACTGTATAGTCTACCTAAGACAGCAGTAGCCCTTTCAGAAGTTGCAAGGGTATAAGTTAAACTTTAGTATTTCTGCTACCAATTAAAAAGGAAGTATAGGCATATAGCTAGCTGTCACTGCTGTGTTCTCCTCATTTTTACCTGTCTACTGATAGGATGTCTAAATGTAAAGAGGAAAAAAAACAGAATAACAGTAGAAGAATCTGGTTTAATTTGGAACTCTGACATTCTAAATTAGAAATACATTTTAACAAAAAAAGGAGAGAAAAAAAAAAAGGGACAATTCATGTCCCGGGAAAGAATAGTCATTTTCTGGGACAGTTGCTTAAAAAAACAGAGAATCTTGGGAAAACCAGAATGGTTGGCAACCCAAGTTTCTACACTAAGTTGCATTATGTAAAGCCACAATGAAAACCTAATGTATAGAAATAAAGGAATTTTGTCCACAGAAACACTAGAGGGCTTTTAATTTGAAACAGGGTTAAGTTAAAAATAGATAAAATATGTATATTATTTTCATTTCTGTGACATACTTAGTCTCGCCACCAGACAATCAGAGATCTCAAGTAAATAAACACACAGAGAGCTTGAAAATGGATGCCGAGAGATTTAACTCTGTTTTATCAAACGTGTGCTCAGTCCACAAGATTGTGGAAATGAAGGACTTACAGCGACTTGAGCCATTTTGTACCACTACACATGTTTCTAGTCGGACTATGTTTACGAGCACAAGAGTTCAGTGAGGCACCGAAGGACCACCCTGCAGATTTACTATTGGTTCTGCAACGTAGGGAGTTTTTTTAAACTCTGAAACTGTATCCGCCCATCTAAACACAAAATCAGGGAGAAAGACATCAGTCTTTAGTTAAGCAAAGCATCTGAAGACTGACTTGTGAGTCTATGACATACACTACAGACATTGAAACTGTTGGACTGTTGTTCCATGAAGTTTAATGTTGCTGGTATGATGTCAACATGACTATCAAAAAATTATTTTCATTGTTTTGCTGAGAACCGTGTGTGTCACACAGAAAAAATGAACGACTCGACGAATCTCTTGATGAGCTGCAGCTGAGCAGTGCTGCTCACACTTGCTATGTGGTTGTTCTAACCTGTTATTATTGGCTCCCACTCTACCTTAAGTCCGGTCGTAGGTCCAAAAAAAACAAAGGCAGGAGATTGTATCCATGTTATCATCATTTTTTCTGAACCACAGTGAGCATGTCAGAAACCTGGGTGTAGTATAGATGCTAATCTTAACTTTCAGCACCACATCACGACCATCACCAAGACAGCTTTCTACCATTTAAACAACATTTATTTATTGAGTATTTTATATGTTTTCTATTTCATTGTTTGTTTTCTTTGTTTTACGGTAAAGCACACTGTGTTTACCTGTGTATGAACTGTGCTGTGCAAATAAAATTCACCTGACTTGACTTGACCCACTGCTCACGGAACTGATGTAGCCCCTGCGTGACACGCCCCTACATTCAGTATTGCAACATAAAGCTCACTACTTGGTGCTGAACATTGGAGTAAATTGTGAGGTGCAGAATCATACGAAATGAACATAACATAGGATATTGGGCTGGCTCAGGTTATAATCTGGTTATTATAATGGGATACTCAAGCGGGGTGACTGGTGGACACATGAGACATGGGATGGGCTCTCTTCCCTGACAAAATTCAAGGCCAAACACAGGAGTTTGATCTGAAACTTACTGCAGTTCTTTTGGGCCAGTCTGGGCCAGTGTTTTTACTATTATGCTCTGCATGCTGTGTTTGGTTATGGCTGGACTGGGGACATTTACAGTAGGAATGCATCATTAGTGACCTCTGTGAATTCAAGGTTGTGAAACATGGGCACAGTGACAAAAAAAAAAAAAAAAAAGCTTGCAGAGGTAGTCTCTTTTTACCATTGTGTGCAGTATTGTTAATATGACATACTGTAAGAATGTGAAGTGTTTCTTTTTTCACAGAATGTGTTCGACCTTCTGACAGAAACACTTAGGGGTACTTTTTTTGTTCGAAAGAGAGATTCGGGAAGCTGTGCATTATTATTACAAACAAATGTATTCTTCAGATTCCTTCAATTTCTGGGATTCAGTTTTGATAAATAGGTCCTTTTTTGTTTTGTAGTATAACAGGAATGATATACAATATGTGTGACTAATAAGTGAAGAAAAAAAAAACAGTTCTTAAATGAAGATAATGTGAAATCTGCAGAATGTAGCACCTGTATTATTTTAACCAAAACAGAACATCTGAGTATTAGTATGTCCTTAAAAATGAGTTTGGTACAGTTTTTGCAGAGAGGGCAAATTAATAAAAAAAAAAATGAATAGCTTTATTCAGCTTCTAAAGCCCATTGATTGCATTCATGATACAAAACTGCCTTTACTTTTTAGAAACTATTTAGAGAAACAAAACCCTTTTAAAGCAGTGCCACACTCCACCACAGAACAGTTAATAATTTATATCTATTTGAAAAAAATATTTATTTGAGTAATTTTGATGAGCATTTGAAATCTGAAGGAAGAAATGAATCATATTGTAGTACATAAATAAAGATTTGTTTGCCACAGTTGCTGTAATTGCCCTTTGAAACCTCAGACCTGCTGTGAAATTCAAAGGAATATTTGTTCCTAGACAAATGTTAGAGCTTTCTGTGTAAAAGGCACATAATTACAAAGGCAATTATAGATACACATTGAACACAGTAACTTCCTGCAAAATGAAGATTCAAAGACCATGTAGAGAATATGAGATAATGCCACTTAGACAAAAAGTACTTAATACCATTACACAGGAAGGCTATGATTTGTCCCTGTTCCCTTTGCTGCAAGCCCTCAGAAATTAATGTGTTATTGATTGGCTGTTTACAGTGACATGTTTGCAGCTCTGCAAGAAACAAAATTAAATTGAATAATTAACAAATGTATTCTCTATATTTTATGAAATTAACAAATTATTCAAGACAGTTTAAAAGTGATGCGGAAAAGTTGTGCCACGTCCCACCTAGTGGAAGAATGTATTTTACATTGCTGGTTGCAGTTTTGACTAGTATATGAGGGATTTTTTAACATGCAAGATGGTAAAAACTAATAATATGACAGTATCTCACACAGCAGGATATTATTTGGTCAGACAAGAGACAAACACCATAATGTGTGCTTGTGTGTGTTTTTCCAACAAGTGACATACCAGTTTACTTTCACCTTGACAAACCAGCTGCCTTGCAACACATGACTGGAGCACACTTAAAGGAAAGTGGCTGCTTAATATTGCAACAGTGCACTATTGTTTTCTTTTCCTGGGCCGGCCGGTAATGGAAAACAAAGCTTCACTTTGATTTTGCTGCTCTGGGCTCTGATGTAAGGCATTACACCATTTTCCAATATTCAATGTGCTGAGGAGAAAATTGATTCTATGAAGTGATTTTAGAAGGGCACTGTCACTTTGCTTTGACTGTGCAATCATCAGCCCACAAATGCACCGTTATGTAGTGTACGCTTATGTTAGTGTATCAGCTTACAGGCATGTTTGAGTGAAATATACCCTGAATGCGTTATGAGGCATTTCATTACACAGAATTCACCTAAGAAATGCATCTTAGTATAAACAAGGAATCTCTGTCAGTATGTATGTATATGTACAGTGGCATGCAAAAGTTAGGTCACTCCTGATCAAAATTTTGTTTACTGTCAATAGCTAAGCAAGTAAAAGAAAAAAGTACAAGGCATGAGTTTACAATTACATATTTCTTCAATATTTTAAGCTTGATTACTTTTTTTAAGTTCAATCCTTTACAGTTTCAAAATAACAAAAAAAGAAAAAGGCCTGAAGCAAAAGTTTGCGCACCCTGCATGGTCAGTGCTTAGTAGCGCCGCCTTTAGCAAGTATCACAGCTTCAAAATACTTTTGTAGCCATCTAAAAGTCTTTCAGTTCTTGTTTAGGGGATTTTCGCCCATAATTTTTGCAAAAGGTTTGAAGTTGTATTAGATTATTGGGCCGTCTTGCATGCACTGCTCTTTTGAGGTCACAGACTTTTAATGATGTTTAGGTCGGGGAACTGTGAGGGCCATGGCAAAACCTTCAGCTTGCTCCTCTTGAGGTAATGCATTGTGGATTTTGAGGTGTATTTAGGATCATTGTCCTGTTGTAGAGGCCATCCTCTCTTCATCTTCATCTTTTCTACAGATGCTGTGATGTTTGCTTCCAGAATTTGCTGGAATTTAACTGAACCCATTCTTCCCTTGACCTGTGAAATGTTCCCCGTGCCACTGGCTGCAACACAAGCCCAAAGCATGATCGATCCACCTTCATGTTTAACAGTTTGACAGGTGTTCTTTTCATGAAATTCTGCACCCTTTTTTCTCCAAACATACCTTTACTCAATATGTCCAAAAAGTTATATTTTAACGTCATCACTCCACAGGACTTGTTTCCAAAAAATATCAGGCTTGTTTAGATGTTTCTTTGCAAACCTCTGATGCTGAATTTTGTGGTGAGGACACAGGAAAGGATTTCCTCTGATGACTCTTCCATGAAGGTCATATTTGTACAGGTGTCACTACACAGTAGAACAGTGCACCACCACTCCAGAGTCTGATAAATCTTCCTGCAGGTCTTTTGTAGTCAAAGGGGGAGTTTGAGTTGCCTTTCTAATAATCCTACGAGCAGCTCTCTTAGAAAGTTTGTCTTTTGTCTTCCATCCAGACCTTAACTTAATCTCCACAGTTCCTGTCAACTGCTATTTCTTTATTACATTACATATGAAGGAAATAGCTACCTGAAAACCTTTTACTGTTTTTTATAGCCTCCTCCTGCTTTGTGGGCATCAGTTATTTTTGTTTTCAAAGTGCTAGGCAATTGTTTAGAGGAGCACATGGCTGCTGATTGTTGGGACAAGGTCTCAGGAGGCAGAGTATTTCTAAAGCTTTGAAATTTGCATCACATGGCCTTACCTAACGATGACTGTGAACAAGTCATAGCCCTAACAAGCTAATCATGGTCTGAGACCCTGGTAAATCCTTGACATTTGAACAGTCCTTTGGCGGGGTTTGATGACGTAGCCCCCTTGAAATTCAGCCATTTAAGGATCCTTCCTTGAGTTTAAGAGGCACCATCTGTCGCTCGCTATGGTACTTTCGACAAATGAAAGAAAGAGAGATCGGAGATGTTGAATTGTTGCAAACTCAAACATTTCAAGCATCAGGGGTGTAGCTTTAGGAACGAAAGCTTTTGTTCCCAGACCCAGTGAAGCACAGGGCTCTGCAGAGTCAAGCAGCATGCCTTTCACAGTGGCCCGCATGTGGCTCATTAACTGTTCACTTTTGCTGCTGGATACATGTTACCAAGCTTTTCTTCACATCCCTGCAGTCAACAAATACGGTCAAGTGGACAGTGCCACTCTGTCATTGCAACTCTAGCTTATAAAACTAAAGATACTGCCGGGAAAATCAGCTAGTTAAATCTATGCCCTCCTTTAAAGCCATAGTGGTTATGTCAAAGCAACAACTAATAGGCCTTTTTTGAAATTAATACCTCAGCTTAGTGTATTTCACCAGTGTTTCTGACCGCGAGTAGCTACGACTAATGTGTGTTTTTAGTGGCGTATTTAGGGATTTGGGGATGCCAGGCAAATTCCGTCTTGCTTTACGGTCACCCTCTCTCTAACTGGGAATGTTGTACAATGTTGTACAATGTACTTAAATTTACTTACGTCTGCTCATGGTGAAGCCTTCAATTCTAATATAATGCTGGATAGTTTAATGAATAATAATGCATTGTATTTTAATTGATATATTTTGCTATTAGGGTCCAGGCAGCTAAGCTGCCAGGACACTATTGTAATCCTAGGTATTCTTCTTCTTCTTTCTTCTTCTTCTTCTTCCGAGGAAATCATACTTCCCATGGGTGAAAACTCACCAAACTTTGCACAAAGGTCCAGTCTCATGCCAGATATCCTCAGCTGTAAATTCAAGCCAATAGTCCTGATGGTGGCGCTACAGCAAGCCTCTAAAGTTCAAAACTTTGAAAATTCATAACAAATCAACCATGTGTGTACAACTTCACAACTTTCATCAAACTGTAGCCCCAATACTGAAGAAACTTTGTACATTTAAACCGATTAAAAATTATGAAGTTCATCACTCTGTTTTTTTTTCATAAACTGTAAAACTTCTTAAACCTATCTCCCCCCACAATTTTTGCTCAATTGACACCAAACTTGCTACAGAGCATCTTCAGACTGTCCTACACAAACTATGTTTCTCAGATTTTTGATTTATCAAAAATTGAGCCTACAGTGCATCAAAATGTTTGACTGTAAACGGTACTGTAAACATATACATGCAAATTCTTGCTAAATAATTCTTCAATGTTCATGAAAAAAATGACAGAATTCTAGAGTCGTGGTAGATGATGTGTGGCAAATTTCAGAATTGTATCTCAAAAACTGAATTTTTGACAGCATTTTCAATTTTGCTCTAATGTGAACAATTGGAGTCAATGTAAAAATGGCATTTTTAAACATCAGTTTTTCACTTATGGAGCAAATCAGTCATTGTTACAAACAAATTACCAACATCTCCATGCTGTCTAGATGCAATATGTCTATTTTCAGATTTTTGTCTTAATGACTGAATTTTTTTACAGTGGTTTCAAATCTGCCTTTCCATGCATGGATGGCTGCTTTCCTACACAACAGTGAATGGCTTACTCCAATTAGCTCAGAGCGGTAGATGACCGTCTTAGGTTCCAGAGGTTGTGGTTTCAAGCCTCAACTGGTGCAGAATCCACACTGTATTGTCAACATCTTCTTGTGCTCCAGCTTATTGCTTAAAATTGCCTGAGCGTGACTGATCACTGTGCAGCATCTTCACGTCTTTTTTCTCCTAGAAAATCTGCCTTCTCATGCTTGAAAATAAACCAAACTTTGAACAAAGATCCGGTGTCAATACTTCAGTTTGAAACTATCTGAGGCTTCTCACTTTGCACATAGCTCAACTAGTTAAACATCAGTTTTTCACTTATGAAGCAAATCAATCATTGTTAAAATAAATTACCAACATGTCCATGCTTTCTGGATGCAATATGTGTATTTTCAGATTTTTGTTTCGATAACTGAATTTTTTTACAGTGGTTTGAAATCTGCTTTTCCATGCATGGACGGCTGCTAAACCTGCACGTCTGGCTTAGTCAGTTTGTGAAGCTACACATGGATTGTCACTGACTAATTAGCTCAGTGAGATAGAAATTGATTCTTAGTCTCAGAGGTTGTGAGTTCAAGCCTCAGCTGATGCAAAAGGCTGATTGTGTTGCTCAATTCCTAAATGTCTTCCAATTCTTCTGCTTGTTGCTCAGAATTGCCTAAAAATGCCCGGACCCGACCCATCGCTGCGCAGCAGCTATAATTAATAATATGAATCTGCAACATAACCAGTAACATGTCTCTGTCAGGTTGATGTAGTATTGCAATGTTTTCCTCAGAAGTAAAAGTACACAGAAATAAGTATCATTGAATTTCGTGTTTTTTTTTAAATGCATTAGTGGCTTTTTGTAAGTCATTTCAGGGTACCATGACTTAAAATCGCAGCACAAATCAAAAATGTACCTATCTAAACATATCATAAATCTATTCCTGTTTGGGGCCCTTTTAGTTTAGGGTCCATGGCAGTAGCCTACTTTGTCTAATCGTAACTTTGCCCCAGATGTTTTTCCCATGAGCTAGACTGTATTTCACCCACGTTTCTGACTGTGAGAAGTCATGACTTGGCTTTGTGACCCACCTATGTCATGAAAAGTGTATTGCTCAGGACCCAAGGCAGAGAAGTTCTGAATGAGAGGTTCTCAAGAAAGCTGTGAGCAGCAATACACAGGCCGAGCAATCGGCCTATTTGGAACAGGCATGTTTTGAACCAGCACAGCACTAGTATAATTAATTTCATTCTGCAATGTCTTAAAATCATAAGAACTGTAAATGCCTCTTATCTCCTGTAAGAGCCCTGAAGCTTAAAAACGAGCCATGTAATCATGTAAGTAATCATCTGAAAACAAGAAAAGTTTCTTGTTATATCTGAGCAGATAATTGTATCTGTGCTTCTGTATCCTAAATAGGAAACAGTCATTAGAATAAACACAACAGTGCTGACTTTACCTATTACCCAAAGGACAGATAAATAAAGATTATTTGTGAGCATATTTCTTTGTTGTCTGTTTTAGCGACACCAGGTGTGCCATGTTTTGGAGGTTTTTTTCATAAGGAATGTCAGTTTGAGCTTAAATGATGCTGATTGCATATCTACCTACCTTTAATAACACAGAGAGTGCTTCAGCTTTGCCTTATTTGATTTATAGTCTGATATCACAAATTGATACAGAACAAATTACCATTCTATTTACTCATTTTGTTCCTATCTGTAACATTTTATTTTTCCCAGCAGAGTAATCAACCACTGCTGGCACACAACATTTGTAAAGGTTACAGTGGCATATGGCTCGGGGTACATGTCTAAAACTGGCGTGGTGTAATCAATTTATAGATGACCAAATCAGTTTAAAATGACTTTCTTGTAACTACGATGATTCGAATGCATACAAATTGATGCCTCTGTCACTCCTGCTTAGCATTTAAACACATACGGAATAATGCTGTCGGAATGGGAAAGCTATGGGGTTTTAGGATCTTATTTCCAGTGGAAGAACAGTATTAGTGAGTTAAATGTGGTGACAGTCTGAGATGTAAATCATGAAATAGATGTATTTGAAAATCTGTGGGTTTGTGTAGAGTATCAAGTTAGGGACACACAAGGACAGCAGCAATGGCAAAAACACAACAATGAAGTATTAAGTCAGTATTCTCTACAGGTACTGGAAGGATGTTGTAGAGGATAAACCTACCTTTATTAACCCTTCATTGGTGTAATATTCGAGATAACAATCCAGGATGCATTTTATCGTTCTATCAAAGTGTAACAAAACATAGAAATGTGATTTCAGTATAAGTTGTTTAGGAAAAACAAAACAAGACAAAACAAAAAAAAGGGTTGTTTGTTAAAAGTTTTAAAGGAATAGTTTGGATTTTTGAAGAAGGGTTGTATAAAGGTTCATATCTCTCAGGATTATATAGACAGTGTATGACATAAACTAGATGTCAGTTGGCATAACCCCAGTTTGGAGAAGCAGGCTGGAGTCTGGCATGTAAGCTAAGCAATGTGCTGCTGTGCATGGGGGTCATTTAGCCATGTTTAAAAAATTGACTAACTATATTGAGAGCATTTTCACTGCTTCACCTTAATGTTAGATAGCCCATTCTGACGGAGATGCCTTTATTTCCCTGTATATGCTCTTGTCAAAGCCACCAGACTCCATTGACAGAAACAGTAATTTTATCACGGTGAACACATGAGCTGCTGGTCTAGCACTGCTTTGATTAGTTAGTTAGTTGTCTTATTGTGTGAAATTGGTAAATCAGATCTAAGCTTTTCAGATGCCTGTTGTCAGTTGTCTGTATGCATGTACTGTATGTATGTCCTATTCTTGTGAACACGATGAGGGGATTTCTTCAAATTTGGCACAAATGTTCACTTGGACACAACAATGAACTGATAAGAGTTTGGTGGTCAAGAGTCAAGGTCACTGTGACCTTGCATCCATGTCATACTCGTGAACATGATATCTCAAGAAAACCTTCAGGTAATTTCTTTAAATTTGGCACAAACATCCACTTTCAGTCAAAGACAAAATGTGTCATTTTGCAGTTAGAAATCAATGTTTGAAATTATGGTAAATTAGTGAAAATATTGTAAATCCTAGGGTACACTCATATTAATTATCATTTTATTAGGTGGGACTTTTTTTTACGTGGCTAAAATACATTTTGTTGCTGACCTTTTCACAGTAGTACATTACTTGGCTTCCATGTTGGACTCTAGAACTGCCTCTCCAAATTGAAGGCATGCTGCCTGACATCTACAGTATGTAATATACTGTCTAATGGATAGGTACGTTATACAACCCCACTTAACAAACTATCCCTTTAAGTAAAAGTGAGCTCAGTGATCATCTAAAAAAACTCAAAGGTATGTACGAAGAAATGTACATTGCAAGGGCAGGAAAGGGAAACATTCCCAATATACTCCAAATATTAGAGAGCAATGCAGCAGCACTTGGAAATCAATTTCATTGTAAAATAAAATGTGAAAGGAAAGCACACTGCAACATTGGGCGCTGGCAATTTCATACTGAATCAGCCTTCTATGGCAACAATGCATGTCATTCGAAGTGGAACTGTTTACATGCCAGCCCCCCATTACAAGCTACACCAGTTTATTTACCACTACAGAACTGCATGCACTCAGCACTGACAATCTATTTACATTCAAGCAGCAAGGCTAACAGTCTGATTACAGCTACAGAGAAAATTTTCTGAATGCCCTGCAGCGTTTTAGTCAAGTAGAAAGCAGCTACGCTGAGGAAAATGAGGCACATGAAACATATTTTAATTATTATACAACATAGGCATGGTTCTTAAATAATTCCATGAATTCCTCAAATCATGCAGAGTTGTGACCCATCGAGTGTGCAGGCGTTACTAATAATAGATAGTATACATCACATTAATGCTGTACAGCATTCATGTTTTTATATTCATTTGAATAGCAAGGATGATGAAAATCCAAGAATTATCAAATGATTTAAACATCAGCACAATAGACAAAAATCTTAAACACCAATGTACTGTATGTAAAATGATCCTCAGCAACTGAACAGGCAGGAAGACTGACCTTAAAGGGGCATTTGGTCAATTTTCAACCAGGACTGTGTCACCATGTGTGATGAGTGTGTGCAGATGAATGGTGTGAAGACGCCCCCCGTACCTCCCGCTCTCAGAGCTCCCCACTTTTGCTGTGAACAAAAACCCACCACATGACGTGAAACGTGTCATTTTGCGTCATAGATGAAGCATTTGTGTCATTTATTTGGATTTTGGATGGTGGTGGGGGGGCGCCTTAAATGGGATCATCTGCACACGCTCCCTAACCAGTGGTGAGGCAGACCTGGTTGAAAATCTGCAGATCATCACATTAAACAATAACTGTGACTGGCTGCGTATCTTACCAATGTGAAAGGACGGCTTTTTTTGTCAGTGTCTGACACTGGAAGTCACTGACAAAGTGCTGGTATTTGGTGACTTCAGAGTGAGACCAGGACAGTTATGTTTTGATTCAGTGGAACACTTGATACAACCCAGTCACATGAAAAAGTTGGCATTGTATGTTTTTGCAAACCACAAATATTTTAAATTGGCACAGTATTATTTAGCAGATACATTGAAACTTTACATTTCAACGGTGCTGTGGTTAAGATGTGGCTGGGTTTAGGCACAAAAACCACTTGGTTATGGTTGAGAAAGATAATGTTTTGGCTTAAAATACCTGGTTTTGGGAGCTCCTCCCTGCTGGAAGTTCAGTAATGTCTTGGTTAAAAAAACAGCCACTTTTTTGGAAATGCAGTAACAGATGGCTGAAAAAGACCCACGTTGGTGCCAAAAAATCTGCTGGAAACACAGCAATGATTTGCTAGATAACTACAGCTTTTGTTGTTTGTTGGTCTCGAGCAGGCGAGACGCATGAAACATGCAAATGTCACATATTTGTGGTTTGCAGAAATGTACAGTGCCAACATTTTCCTCTGCAGCTTTGCTGCTTGAAAGCCTTGTAAAAATCACTTTGCAGAAGGAAAAGAAAGGCTATGGCCCGATCACACAGAAAGTGTTTTAGCAGCTGGAGGTGGCTTTTTGTAATTGTTTTTAGGGAGAATTAAGCTTTTCTCATGGTTTTTGCATTGCTACGTACCTTTTGTTTCTGTACATTAGACACCTAAGGTTTTTGCCAGTCAAGTAGGTGAACTACGAATAATGCGAGGGGCAGGTGATCGCGGAAGATTTCAAAAACAGCATGTGGAAAATGGCAGAGGGAGAGCGAGAGAGGTTGGTCTGTGTGTGTGTGTGTACACGTATCTGTGTGCGCATTGGGGCCGAACTCCGCAGTGCGCGATACAGAGAACAGAGGAGAATTGTAAACGCGTGACCATGTAGAGACAGAAATGACATCCCGTCGTGTAAACAATATATCATATGCGCCGCATAATCATTTGCATAATTGTGATTTCAATTTTGACCAAAATAATCGTGATTATGATTTTTTCCATAATCGAGCAGCCCTACTTTCTGTATGATTGGGGCCTAAAGCATATTTTGATAATAAATACAAACACTATGTGTAACACATAAATAGCACTGTCAGAAAAGACATGAATAAGGTATTTTCCCTTTTTGTTTAATCAACCACTGGTGATTTTTATACTGCTTGTTTGATGTGGGATATGGGGGTAAATGGTAAATGGACTGCATTGTATAGCGCCTTTGTAGGCCTCTGACCATTCAAAGCGCTTTTTACACTAAATATCACATTCACCCATTCAAACACATTCACACACTGGCTACTATACATGCTGCCACCTGCAACCCGGTAACCATTCACAAGCACTCACACACTGATGGAACAGCCATCAGGCACAGTTTAGGGTTCAGTGTCTTGCCCAAGGATACTTTGACAGGTGTACTGCACCTAAGAAAGCACAAAATGTATGGTTCTGCATATAAATTATATCAAGGCTAAATAAGCTAAATGTACTGTAAAAAAGTATAATCACTGTACAGGCCTGTGCAGGCCTTGGAGGATCTCCAAGAGTTCCTAGCACAAAGGAAAGGGGAACATAAACAATATATTTCAATCTGAAATATAAATATTAATGTAGTCACGACATAACATTTAGCAGCATATCTAATTAACACCCATGGGAAATACGATTTGTAGCATGGACTGCAAATGCTTTTGAACAAAGTCAGGGCCACCACCTCTGTGCTGTGTACTAACACATTCAATGCAGCTAACTGGAAATACAGACAAGGAAAAACACAGAACATTCACACATCCCATTTAATGCAGAGTGCTCTAAGGCATTCAAAAGGAATAAAGAAAACAAGATAAAAGAGAGAAATGAAAAATAAAAAAAATGAAGAAAAGGGCAAAGAGCAATTTTAAGTGGTCTGAAATTTTAATAGCACACAGAGGAAGAAAATAAAAACTTTTAGACTAATTTAAAAGGAGTCAGAGTCAGGGTGAGCCACAGATCCTCTGGAAGGTTCCGTTCACATGCAGCATAAAACTAAACCCTGTCTTACCCTGTTTTGTTTTAAGGCTGTGACAGTTAGCCCACTGCTCTCCAATGATCTGAGAGGTCTGGAGGGTTTTTATTGTGAGAGCATGTCAGAGATGTATTCTGTCCCTGAACCATAGAGTCATTCATAAACAACCAGCAGTGGTCCTTTCACATCAATCTTATAACACAGTGGAAGCCTGTGCACAGATCTGAGAAAGGCTGTAATGTTTTCAGTTTTCTGACCCTTCAATAGACCTTTATCAACAGTCACTGTTAAAAGTCCAACACTGGTGGCTACAGCTGTGAGTGTGAACATAAGATATATTTATTAGACAGGGTGTATAGTATGATTTAGACTTGTTTTATTTGACTCAGCTGGTATTTTGACGAATAGAAATTGCTATTACTTAATGTAAACTTAATGAAAGTTTTCATCTTCTTTGGCCACAATGTTTATTATCTTTGTAAAGTGTTTGATGTTGCTTTACTTTTGTTATTTCCCTTTATCCCACTTCGTATGTTCTTGTATTTCTATTAATGTCTTTCAGCAACATTAACAGAATGTGCAGACTGATTGGTATCATGTTTTACATGCAGGAGTGGAGATCGATATCAGTGACATACAGTACAGCAAAAGAGTTCCCATTTGAGAAAAAGCAAGTCTGTCTAACTGATGTTTTAGATTAATTTTCAAGAATATCCTGACTAGGGCTGCAATGGTATAAGATTTTCACAGGATGATAACTGCCCCAGATAATATCCCGGTTTCGTGGTATCATGGTATTACAGAATTATTATTTTTATCAGCCAGAATAACCTTTACAGGAATGAAAATGGAAGGGTTATTTTTGGTTGAACATATGTTTCATTACTATAATTGAAACTTAAAACCATTCTTAATTAGGGGTATGTGTAAAAAGTCATATTTTGAAAGTAAGTAAAATAAAGATGAGATTCTCCATACAGCTGCATTTATTTTTCAACACTGTAGATAAGCAAATGTACATGGTACAATAACCTAACATATAATGTATAACATATAACAACCCTAATCCTGACATTCACCAGTGTTTTCTTATTGGTTTTGCTGTTAGGTAAGAACAGAATCTTAATCTCTCAACTTCTTATTCTCATTTAATTTCCATGTGTGCACATGGCACTGCAGTCTCATGCCCCTTTTTGGAGATTTGCAAGGCATTTACCTATGCTAATTAGGATCAACTAGCACATGCCTTCCCCTTGTGAGGAAAATAGATTCATCATTATCAGAACACATGTACAAACAATTCTGGAATTTGAGAACATCATGAATCTGATGTAAACCAAAAAACACATGCTTTTGTTGCCTAAACCCATCCATGTGCATGTGTTGCCTAAATGTAACCATGTGCATTTGTTGTTGAAGGGAAAAAAAAGTCAGTTTGTGGTGTTGTACCGATGTAGTACATTTATTTTGAAAGACACTGTATGCAAGCTATACATTTCCTTTGAAAATGGAAGCAATTTTGAAAACAGACAATGCATGTAACAGGGAGAAGTTGACACGGAGTCCCAGGTCATATGTCGACTTGGAAAGTCCATGACCAAATGTCAATATATGACACAATCGGAGTGAGTGGCCAGGGATTGCAGCCGTAATCCATGCTTTGTTGGTTTCTTTAGAGAAGTGTAGACTTTTATTTTGACAAGTTTGTACCTTGTCCAAGGTACCACCTACCACTGAGTGGCAAGGTCTTACAACTAATTTTGCCATTTCCAACAGTGTGTATTTCAGTTGAGACGCATTAAAGTTCAGCATTTCATATGCTTTGTTCATGCAGTAGTGGCTGGACCGGGAGTCGAAGTGTAACAATGATGTTGTTTCCCAGCAACCAAAAGATACCTTGAAATGGTGTATAGAAAAGAAAGAAAAAAAAAACAACAAACACTTTTTAAAAATAGTTTTTGGACCACAGACGTAGTTTCTTTGAAATGCTCTTTGAAGTCCATAAAGTCCTTGAAGGCATCCTTTTATACAGTTTATCAGAAGATAAGGAGAGAATGAGCAAAGTATGTGTCGTCTTATGTCACTTATGACATTTTAAACACTGAGTGTATCGACCCTACAGCAGCTGCCATTTTGTACATAAAAGAATCTGTCCACCAGTGTTAAGAATTTAAGTGTATTCAGTACTTTCTTTTATCTAATGAAGAAATAAATCATTTAAACTGCTGCCAGTCTACTTTTACAAAATAACATTTACTGAAGGAATGAAAAAAAAAAGAAAAAAAAAAAGAAACATTACATGACTTATTAATCATCACTGTATAACTTCCAAGAGGTTAATGGAGAAGTTGGTTCCACTCACGTCTGTGGCTGCTCTTCCCTGACCATTACAAATGAGCTGTGATGGAGTCAGAACTTTTGTTAGCATTTTCTGAGATGAAGGTCTCCCTCTAGCAGTTTGCCCCATTTTTGTACCCTTCTATAACAATGGTTACAGTATAGCTATAGATTGGATATTTAAAATTATGCACATTCCCATAGTGACCATCCACTCTGTCATACCTTACAAATTCATAAGGGTTACATATTCACTACATTATTTTTACACACTTAATTTAGAAAAAATAAAACAAAATAAAACAAAAAATGTATATTAAGACTATTTGTGTAGCAGAATAATGTAAAGTAGTGAGGAAATGAAATAAGTTACCAAATGTATGTCTTTCAAAAAACAGCTCATTTCTGCATTTAAGTTAAAATACAAGTTGCACTGCCTTTTGCACTTTTCTATGACTTCCTCAATAAGGGTCGTGAACTTAGGTATAAAATGTGGACATACTAATGTGTTGTTGAATGAGAATACTGAATTTCAATACAATCAAACAATAATGTTTGTGTCCCAGATGCTTTTATGCACATGAATAGATGCAGAGACTCGAAATGTTTCTTCATTGTCGTGGCTGTTTTTTCTCTAGAATGGCTCTGATTGGCCTGTCAGGGTAAAAATGAGCTGCCTGTCCCACATTGCAACAAGTTTTGACAAAGACAGATACTAAAAATAGCCTATGGTTTCAAAAATGCTTAAATCAGCCCTGCATGTATCATATTTAGCCATGTTAATGACATGTTTTTATAAAAAGCAGTGTCAATCTATTGGTCCACCACTTTAGTCCAGACTGACACAACGGCCTCTAGTTTCCCGGCGCAACCCAACTTGATTTGATTAACACGGCTGCAAACTAATAAGTTCACATCCCTCTCAGCCAACCACAAACAGCCACAGCATCAGATAGGGAGTATATATTCAGCATCTGTCATCTTAGAAAAGTCAAAAGAAAAGAAACAGAGTGAGACTGCGAGAGAGAAAGAGAGAGCGCGCGCGTGCACGAGAGAAACACAACATTGATTTACAATTGTGGTGACCTCCTCCCAGGCTACCTTACATTGATTTACAATTGTGGTGACCTCCTCCCAGGCTACCTTTGCATGATCAGCCCGTGGAGGTCTGCTCGCAGTTCCGTATATTCGGACACTGCGAGCTTGGACCTCCCGGACCAAAACATCAGTTTCCTCCTGGGAGAAGTTTGGCCGTCTGACGCTGCTGCTCTCTTCTGCCATGGCGAATTGAGTAAACTCTCATTACACCTTCGCGCGGCGCATTTAAGGGCGAGGAGANAGCACGTGGTTAGGTTTAGGGAACAAAAGCATGTGGTCAGGTTAAGGGAAAGAAAGCACATGGTAAGATTTAGGGAACAAAAGCATGCAGTTAAATTTATGGAACAAAAGCATGTGGTTAGGTTTTGGCAACAAAAGCACATGGTTAGGTTTAGGGAACAAAAGTATGTGGTTAGGTTAAGGGAACAAAAGCACATGTTAAGGTGTAGGTAAAAAAAGCATGTGGTTAAGTTAATGGCACAAAAGTATGTGGTTAGGTTTAGGGAACAAAAGCACGTGGTTAGGTTTAGGGAACAAAAGCATGTGGTCAGGTTAAGGGAAAGAAAGCACATGGTAAGATTTAGGGAACAAAAGCATGCAGTTAAATTTATGGAACAAAAGCATGTGGTTAGGTTTTGGCAACAAAAGCACATGGTTAGGTTTAGGGAACAAAAGTATGTGGTTAGGTTAAGGGAACAAAAGCACATGTTAAGGTGTAGGTAAAAAAAGCATGTGGTTAAGTTAATGGCACAAAAGTATGTGGTTAGGTTTAGGGAACAAAAGCACGTGGTTAGGTTTAGGGAACAAAAGCATGTGGTCAGGTTAAGGGAAAGAAAGCACATGGTAAGATTTAGGGAACAAAAGCATGCAGTTAAATTTATGGAACAAAAGCATGTGGTTAGGTTTTGGCAACAAAAGCACATGTTAGGGTTTAGGTAACAAAGCATGCGGTTAAATTTATGGAACAAAAGCATGTGGTTAAGTTTTGGCAACAAAAGCATGTGGTAAGGTTTAGGGAACAAAAGTACGTGGTTAGGTTTTGGGAACAAAAGCACATGGTTAGGTTTAGAAACAAACATCACACCCACACTTGGCTTAACAACCATATGAGAAGCAAACACCTGGCTCCCAGGTGAAAGTCCACGGTTGGATGGAACAATCCACCACCCCTCCTGCCCAGCCTACAGGGACTTTCCAGCTTCTTATTATTACATTTTTACTGGCAGTGATTCAAACTGATGCTGACAGGTGAGATTATAAACTTTCAACACCCAGCAGCACATCATACCACTGTGAATGGGGTGGCATCAGCTTGAAACCGGTGCCACCCTGGCGGGGTTATAAACTGATGCTGCCCGGTGGTGTATCACACCATAAAGGGCCTTTTTTTCAGCATTGTCTGACGTCAAAATCACTGGCCAAGCAGCGGTTTTTGATGACTTTGAAATGAGAACGAGCTGGGATGACTCAAAATGCAATTGATGAAATGTTTATTTAACAAACAATTAGGGGGAACGAATATGAGAGTTTCCTTTAATCATTTAATTTAAGTTGAAAGGAAATGCTACAGACAAAATGCATGAAGAGTGGGTTGTACAGTGACACATCCAAACAGCTTTATTTTTCATTCAGTCCATCCAATGGCAAATGACATCTGGTTATTGTTATCTGTTTTGTTCACATCCATGTTGCATATTTGATTAATTTGGCACTCTGAGCTTCAGAATTAGGCATTTTGCCCACCAGTGCTGTGATGGCCTGTGTTGGCTCACTGTTAACATGCTATTAATGCAAAAACATCTCAATAGAAGGCTTTTCTGTCTTTATGAATGTGTGTAAATGCTGCTAACCATCTATTGTTCAGATTTTCATGCCTGGATGTCAGGTGTTATACTCATTCTGACTCTGGCTGATGTAACACTTCCTGGTCCCGTTCACTAGCAGCTGCTCTGTGCCAGCTGATTTTACAATAACTTAATGACAGAGTCATTCACTCCCACTTAAATTGATGCCATTCCCCGTTCTGAGTTGCTTGCTCATGAATTGGCTTGAAATGCATTTGAGGCTGGAGACACAGTAATAAAAAAGTCCTTGTTAGTCTCAGACCCTGCGCGTCTGTGCCATTTGCCTACTTTCAGTCTGTGTTAAATGTGTTTGTTTCTAACTGACATTACTCATAAACCATTTAAGTTTTTTCTTCTTTTTTTTGCTTCAAGCTGTTTTTCGGAAGGAATGACACTAATGGTGCAATGATTGCATGTGCCGACCATTATCAAACTGCCATGATGCACTTAAAGCTGTCTGTGCTTACACCCACCATTGTAATGATGAAGAATCTTTGACATGAGCTTCGAGGCTGCCCACCAGTTCCCTGTTTCTTATGATTAATTGTGACAAGGCAGTAGCATCCATTTGGTGTATACACCAGCCAGTGCCTATGACCTTGAATAGATGAATACTGAGTGAATAATTATGAATAATGTATGGTAATAATTTGTTGTATTGTTGAATGCCTAGTGTTCATAGAACATTAGCACATAAAGTGTTTCCACCATATGTAGCTGTCCTGGTTGTTCTGGTGAGTAGTTTAATCAAACAAAGTTTTCCAGGAAGGGGAAGGGAAATTAACAAGGTCAGCCGTGCAAATATGCATGACATGACAGCAGGATAGTGCTTCAGTTGTTTTAGCTAATTTACAGTGTCATACAATGTGCTGCTGCACAGCGTAGCCCATGCAGACTCTGAGGAAAGTGGTTTAGTCGCATGTGTATGACAGATGCATGAAGCAAAAAGTGACAGTTTATTACACTTAATAAAAGCAGATGGCAGGCAGCACATGAGTAGAAATGTGTTGAGTTTAAATAGTTTGTTAAAATGCAATGTTTCTCACTCTGAGCCATTTTAAGGGCTTTTCTCGCTTCTTATCAATTTGGAGCACAGTAGTGGATAGATTCTTACCTTGAGGGCAGGGTTCAACGCTAAGGTTTTTTTTCACTTGCCCGGTCGAGCAAGTTGGTCAGAGATCTACTTGCCCGAAGTCAGTTTTTACTTGCCCTATAAAAATTGTTTAATTTAAGTGGCTATCAAATAGCAAAGACTGCAGTTATTTTTATTTTATGTAATCTTTATTCACACTGTATTTATTAATTAAAACAACATGTCATGTATTGTAGCTTAATTCCTACACAAAAATGACAGTGTCAGGGCTTAAAGTGAAAAATTTGTCAATCATTCTCCGTCTATAATTTTGCACCCTACTTGAGCCATGCCCACCTCTATT
>NC_065508.1:36337686-36363543 GCF_006386435.1 Epinephelus moara | reverse complement strand
AGCACATAAATGTATCTCTATATCGACTGTCCCGTCACATCTGATGTCAGATCAAAGGGGATTGGCACCGTTTAGCACGTTTGGCACGCGTAATGGAAACCCAACCTGATTTGATTAACACAGCTGCAAACTAATGAGTTCACATCCCTCTCAGCCAACCACANNNNGGGGATTGGCACCGTTTGGCACGTTTGGCACGCATAATGGAAACCCAACCTGATTTGATTAACACAGCTGCAAACTAATGAGTTCACATCCCTCTCAGCCAACCACAAACAGCCACAGCATCAGATAGGGAGTATATATTCAGCATCTGTCATCTTAGAAAAGTCAAAAGAAAAGAAACAGCCGTCTGACGCTGCTGCTCTCTTCTGCCATGGCGAATTGAGTAAACTCTCATTACGCCTTTGCGCGGCGCATTTAAGGGTGAGGAGAGGGGCTCATTTGATTGGTGTGATGTGTGTAAAACCCACTCCACGCCTTCTCTCCTCCCTCTTTCCAACTTGCACCGGTAGGAGGGACGGAGGTGGGAAAGAGGAGTAGCTGCGCCAGGCGCATGGTGTGCCAAACTTGCAAAATCCGCCTGGGAACACCCAGTTGGCCCCTGCCGCGCCCGGTCTGCGAAACCAGAGCCCTAGGTGTTGCACATAGTGAGGCTAGAGCTGGATGATACGGTTAAAAAAGAATAACACCATATTTTTTATGTTATATTGCAATACACAGTTGACACCTTAATATTTTGAAATCTCCTCTAAATTACTGTAAACTGTTAAAATACAAAATTATTAAATGAACTACACTTACAATAAACTTAGATAAAGTATTGTTATAATTAAATCAATCAAAGAGGAACCACCGGTCCTTTTATTTTGAAGCCAACAGCTCGTCTCAGGCTGGAAGTGTTGATGTCTTTGCTGTGAACTTGAAGCCTCTTGTCAACAGTTAGATGTTAGCAGTTAGCAGAAAGTTAAACGGTTAGCCTACTGCTGCGCCTTTAAACATGAGGATTTATTCATTGTGAGCTGAAAACAAACTAACAGCTCTCTGGTGCTCCATGGTCAAAAAAAGCAGCTAAATGGTCGTAGTCTGGAGCCCTGCAGATACAAAAAGACACGCTCCGTCTGCTCACACTATTGTTACACTCATTAAGGTTAACTGTTACTGCAGCACCAATGAACATGATGGTTGTGGCACCCTTAAATGTGATCATTTATTTGTGTATTATTTATTTCACTGTAAGCTGGAAACAAACTAACGTTTAAACTATCGTTTCAGGTTCTTGGTTTCAGAGGCTAGACAGCAAAGGCATGAAGCAATGTTGACAAGCTGGTAAAGAGCAGGTGGAGATGGGCTGTTATAAATACTGTGGGGGTTGCAATTTGGGAATGAGGAACAGGTGAGCTGCTCTATATAGGCGTCAGGTGAGTCTTAGGGCATCTGGTGGATGGATGGAGAAAAGCACGTCGGGGAGCTGCTAAGTAATGCAGGAGGCCTGGGGGGAGTGTGTCTGGAGACAGGGACAGAGGGGCAAACTGAGTAAAACAGGACTACTGTAACCATTGTGACGAAGTAGAATAACATGAAAAGATAGGTAGCACAAAGCCCTGAATCTTAACTGTTCATCACGTGTGGCAGTTTTTGTACTAACGGTCAGAGCAAAGTGCTGAAGTAAAAAAAAANGACAGGGACAGAGGGGCAAACTGAGTAAAACAGGACTACTGTAACCATTGTGACAAAGTAGAATAACATGAAAAGATAGGTAGCACAAAGCCCTGAATCTTAACTGCTCTGACCATTAGTACAAAAACTGCCACACGTGATGAACAAAGTGCTGAAGTAAAAAAAAAAAAAAAAACTACTCAAATTCATAACTTTGCAGTAGCAGCTAATATTAGCTCTTATTTAAAACACAGAGTGGCTGGATTATTGTTTAAAACTGGATGGAAAATTTTGATGCGTTTGCCATAAAATGTGGCAGATGCTAATTTTATTCTTTCTAATGTGCTCCTCGGTGGCTTTTTTAATTATGTTGATTTTTTCTTCTTAAATGTATTCTTCCATAAAGCAAACCACCTGAAGTTTTTCGCAAAAGTAAAACTAAAACGGCAATTCAGTCAGTTTACAGGCTATCAGTTTCTAATACGTGTTTAAAATATAGCTTTGTTTTGATTAGTTTTATCTATGCCAGAGGGGACACAAGCTGGTTTTTGACAGTTAACCGTGTGTTTGAAGTAATGAGGATAATCATTTATTCATTAGCACTTATTTCAGCCCAGTCGCCAGAAAAAAATGTTGTGCATTGTACATTTCTGCAAACCACTAATATATTACATTTGCAAGCTTCATATATATCATGTCAAAGTGACATGCATTATGAGCTGACTTTAACATCTGGAGGTGGAGGGGATGGTGGATAGCCTGACACCTAGGTGAGATGCCTGCCATGCTGCAGATCACTGTTCCAGACTAACCAAAAAAAGAAAAAAAGTGTTTCATTGAGTCGTTGCTGTTTCCAGTGTCTCTTTAGGGACTAAAAGTGGGTGTTTTTTTAGTGACCCATAGCTCTTCTCACAGTGGCTTCTAAACCCCAGAACGTGGGTGTTTTTTAGGGATCTGTCGCTGTGTTTTGAGTGGCTTTGTAGGCACAGCAAGTGGTTGTTTTTTACTGAGACATTGCTACTTTTCCTGTGCTCTAACCAGCCAAAACATGATCTTTTCCTGACCATATCCAAGTAGTTTTTGTGCCTAATCCTTATCACATATTAACTACATGTCAAATTATAAAGCTTCAATGTATCTGCTTTCTATGGTTTACAGAAAAATTCAATGCCATTTTTTTCTGGTGATTCGGGTTATATAATGAGACAAATCTGACATACTGGACACTATAGAAGTTAACTTTGGGGTTCATGATGTCATACACTACACATTCTTGGAACCCATCGGCTGTATTCGGCGCCTGACTTCCGGCAGACGGCGATACAGCCTCTGGGGGCAGACCCCCGATTTTTTGGCATTCCGGTTTGATTTGGGCGGAGGAGGCGAATTTCCGTTTCCGACTTCCGTTTATATATAAGTAAACATGCTGAACCATTGCGATGGATTCAGAGTTTTCAATGACGCCAATTATGTTCCGCCTCGTTAGTTCACCGCACGGACCATTTAACCTGGCAACAACTGTGATTGGTCAATATCACGCGGACTACAAACAGCCTACAACCGGAAACCAGGGCTCTTCCGCTCTTCTTCCGGAGGCAAGATCTCTGGGGTTTGACTACAGACTCTACATTCAGTGAATGTAGAGTCTGTATATAGAGACTATACACTACATAACATTACTTGTGTTAAATACCTCTGTAGCACTGTAAGCAAGAGAGAGACTATTATTACTAGTTTTAGCCCAGTAGCTAACGTTAACCATCCTGCTGATCCAACAAGCATGCTGGTGTGATCATATCCCTTTCAGAAGCTTCAGAATCCAGCCTTGGACTGCAGTGTCTTTTGGGAGATTTGTAATAATAAATCCATGATGAGAAATTTGACACTGAATATCAGTACAATATTTTTTTGTTTGTTTGTTTTGTTTTGTTTCTTTTTTTTTACAATTAAAAATAAGAGTTGAACAATACTTAACTTTGGGTAAAATGGTGCACTTGTGACTGTCACCAGCTGTACAATCATAGTGGAGGAGGGGCGGGACAAATACCACAAAGACCAACCATCACAGAGGACAAATAGAATTGCTGAACAACATCAGCTGTGGTTTTTCAGCTAGGTAAAGAAAAGCTTTGGTGGACACACCGTTGCATTATAGTAACACCAGCGACTGTCCAACTAATGAGAATTAGGTCGGCCAAGAGCATGTCGGCCAGACAATCGAAAAACCAACCTGAACTTTATAGCCCTAGTCAATGGCAATGGTTTTCTTCATATTTGTTTCATTATGTTATTCTTCATATTATGTGTTTAATATGTGCTGGTCTGTGGACACAAACAATGGTAGCTTTGTCTTTACAAGTTTGTGTGCTTTACTGTCAGTCAGGGGTCCTTAACATGTTTTAGGCTAAGGACCCATTAGCTGAAGACTGACAGAGCATGGATCCCCTACTACATATATTGTATAAAACTGTTACAAATTAAGCCAGATGGATAGATGCTGTCAGGCGGAGGGCCATATCAGCTATATCAGGCTCCACCTGTATTTGCTTTTCAGGTAGGTGAGAGAGGAATATCCACTTTCACAAAGGTAAGTTGTTGCAGAAGGCAAAATATGCTGGATTCGTGTTAATTTGTATTTTTTTTTAACTCATTTTAACTCAGAGGACCCCTCAAGGCGTCGCAGGACCCCTGCTAAGGACTCAGGCTGTAAATATTGTCTATGCTTGATGTCTTGAGTGAGTGTTTCAAGGCAGTGAACAAGCAGTTTTTCACTGTTCTCTTCTCATCACCTCTGAGTTGACTTGATGAAACAGCTTTATTCGGATTTAGCTGGTTATACTCATTCAAGACATGCTTTTTTACCAAAAACCTTACTTTTCAGAGCCAATGGCTCAGTTCCATTAGCACCGGTGTAATGTGTTGCCATGACTGTTAAAAAAGGTTTGATGCAAGAGATAACTGCATATGTAGCACAAGCAAAGGTTTGTTTATCAGTTTCATTTACTTTGCACAGTGATCGTGTTAGAAGTGTTGTCTCTGACTTGATCTAAGGTGTCCACTGCTACCATTTCTTGGCATAAAGGAAATCATTTTATTACTTTTACCTCTATCTAAAAGTTGACCATCAACTGTTCAAATAAATAAATATGTGTTTAATTGTCAAAGCCAATTTTTGTGCACTACCTACAAAAATAATCATCTGTGATTAAAGCCTGTCGGTCAGCAGTGGCTTGGTAACATATTTTGTACTTAAAATGTCTGTCACACTTTGGCGTCCTGTGGGGAGTATTTCTCCACTATTTCTGATTCACGTCTCGACTTTGATGGAGCACTGTGATAGAACTGGATTCCCATACGGCTGTCTCCTCTGACCCTGCAGTGGCAGTAGGAAATGACAGTATGAGTAATGCTATTCATCCAGTGTGGTCCATTGGATTGAAGGCTAGGCATTGTGTGGTGAGAAAACAATAATCTGTCTTTAATATGAATCCTTTGTCACCCGTTCTGTCCTGGGGACTCTGCAGGGGGAGAGCTTGCTGTGTCGTAACCTCTTTTTTTCCAGACACATTTTCCAAACTGCTTTCAAGAGAATGCTAAAGATATGCAAATTTGGGACTTGGCGTAGATTCATGGTGAATGGAAATTTTCACAGGTGCTGACATTTTGGGCAGTGTACCGTGATGATCATTATGGCGTACATTCACTTTATGTTTGGCAGTTGTTGGCTCTTCGATTGCTGTTAAGCATAATTTTGAACACTGCGGAATGAAACGTTCTATTTAATCCTCATATCTCACAAACACACAGCACTTCACAAAACAATACATTTGACTTTCTTGTGACTACTTTTTCGGCCTGCAAGAGCCAGGGGTGCCAAGTACCATACCAACCGTTGAGTATTTTTATCCATTTACTATACAGAGACTCTGTGTTAAACTATACTTGTCAGCCCACGAGGGGAGAGCTGACTCACAGATGTACGTGTATCTGTTTCAATGTCTTTTTTTGTACACAGTCCTCATAGCAGCATCGGGCATATACTGTAGACATGTATTATTTCATTTTTTATCCAATGCTGCTGAGAAAGCAGCTGCTTCTTGGGTATACTTCTAGTTACCGTTTTTGTGTCTGGCACCTGAAATATTAATGCAGTGTACTGCATATCACATAATAAAAAAAAGACTCTAGGTTTGGAAAATAATAGTAGAAAGAACAGTACCTGTTGGTTGGGTGAGCAGAATGTTGACAGTCTTCACATGATTGTCATTCTGGGGATTTTGCCGCATATCAAAAACTCACAGTTGATACTTACATTCCTGTGAAGAGCGTGCTCCTAAAGTTTGGCTGAGAAAATCAGGTTTTCTAAACATAACTGCATGAGCTGAATGTATTCCATTTGTCATTCTTGTCCTACTTTCCAGTCAACATGTCAAATTCCCAGTGTGCAATGTGGTCCATGTTGCTGTTGACAACAGCGCTGGACTAGTGGGGATATAAACCGCCATTTGACACCAGTCACTGCTACTTTTAACCTGATAACTAGGACTTTATCTGTAAATGTTGCTAATTGTTTTCAGCAGATTTGACAGGCTTCATCTAGTGTCAGGGTACAAAGATGAAATAAAACCAACAAATAAAGTTTTTAGGAGGACAGAGGCAAACTGGAGAAGACCTGAGTGCACCCTTTGGGACAGGCCAGTTTATATTTGAGTGTGCAGTAAAAATGGATAGGACTCTGAATACAAACAGGATAAATGGCAATGCATAACAATTCACAGATAGTAAATTAATGGATCTTTGGCGCGGAGCCTTCTGCCTGGTTTAACTTTGCTTAACACATCAAATTTAGGAGATATTTTAAAGTCACCTACAGTTTATGAAATTCCCTGCGCAGTGTATTATTAGAATGCAAAGTAACAGCTGAGAACATCATCTATTGAGTTGAAAATAATTTTCCAGAGGGAAATGTGGGGATGTGCCATAAAGTACAGAGATGCAGGAGTGTGTGTGTGTGTCTGCAACTTTATAGACATAGAAATACTCCTGTAATGTTTCTGAGAATGCAAACACGAAACAAGGCCGCAGAAATCCAAGGAGGGCAGGTGGGAGGTTGGGTGGGTGTTGGATGGTGGCGGGACAACAATGATATCTATCTATCTATCTATCTATCTATCTAGGTGGCGGGACAACAATGATATCTATCTATCTATCTATCTATCTATCTATACCGTTTATATATCCATNGCAGAAATCCAAGGAGGGCAGGTGGGAGGTTGGGTGGGTGTTGGATGGTGGCGGGACAACAATGATATCTATCTATCTATCTATCTATCTATCTATACCGTTTATATATCCATATACATACATACATACATACATATACATATATATATATATATATATATATATATATATATATATTGTGGAGCAACCACTACCATTGCTGTCCACAGAGCCACAGCGCCAGCGTTTCTAATGAAAAACAAACAAACAAAAAAACAACAACAATGACCATGAAAATGCTGAAATGGTCCTTTAATCAACTTTATCTTGCCATACTGATGGAGTTGAGCTCTAAAGAGAGCATGGACAATTTCATTTGAAACACAACTTAAAGTGTCATCACAACAGACACCAGCACAAACCACTTTTTGGCATGAAGTGCAATTGAGAAAAGTATACTGACTGTCAGCTGAGTGTAACAGCAGGACAGTTTTTGACAGTTCACCCATTGTTGGCCTCTTTCCAAGTACTGGAGCTCACAAGTGCAGCCAATTTGAAAGCTGTCTGCTGTCTGATGTTAAGATTTGAGACCTATATGCCATCTTGTCAACAAGGTGTCGTAGTTGAGGAAAGCCCTGTCACAAACATGAACTAAATACCTCACATGAAGGCACTTGTTAAAAAGCGTGCTCTACTGTTTTTCTTCACAACAACTCTGCTACAATAGATAAAGGCAACCTTTAGTGGATTATGATTATTAGAATCATAAAAACAATTCCCTGGCCATGTAGCATACACATTTTTATCTCTCTTTCTATGACTGATTTCTCCATTTGTTAAACTGTGCTGCTATTGTAACTGAGCAGGACGTATCTGGATGTGTCACTGTCTATATTTGCTTTATCCACACAACCAAACAAACAACTAAATAGGCCCAGGAGTGTGAAGTGGTTTAGGACACCATATGTGCTTTTTTAAAGGGCACTTTCCTCAAAGTACACAAACAGTATATCCATCCAGAAGTCCCAGAGTAATTTACTAAGGTCGGGAGACGTCTGCCATAGAGATGTTTGCTGTCGCCCCCGTACACTGGCGCTCTAACAGCGATGTTTCAGAAGTCTTCACATGGTTACTCACTGTGATATACAGACCTTGCTGTGAACGTTTTTGCTGATAACTGTGTTTTTCTACCAGAGGCGCTCACAAACCTTGTGTTTCTGCAAAGAATAAAGCAAGTGACACAACAATATAACAATTTGCAGGAATATTTCAGGAATGATACAGTTTATTTCAGTGTTTCAGATGCATTGTTGTTGCCTGTGAGCATCAAAACAAGCTCCATTTTTTGGGTTAACAGGACACATCCCATAACTTTAACAAATCACACTAAAGCTGTCTGGATAAAGAAAGAGATACCCCTCCAGGTAAGCAGGTCAATTTCCTCTTTAGAGGTCTAAGACACACATTGGAAGGTCAGTGGTTTGAATCACAGGACCAGCTGGGAATGATAGTTCTCCTCAGGAAAAAAAAAAGGATTACTAATGCTCTGCTTTTCAGAGTAGCTGACAAGGTGCCCTTGAGCACTTAATCTCTGGTAGCTCCACAGGAGTGACTCAGTAGCTAGCAGAGGAGGTCTGAACTGAACAGCTCCCAGTGTGAACGCGTGCACCATTATGAATATGAAGCAGGACAATACTGAACACAGCATGGACTCTCAACAAAACTTCCTTCACCGTCTTCGCAGAGTAACTACAGAGGAGAACTAATAAAACGAATATAAAAAGCTTCCTCCTGTTGTACCTTCACCGGCAGCCTTTTCTCCTTTGCAGCCGCTTGGCATGCATTCAACTAAAACCTACAGTACCACTGCAGGTCCTGCAAGGGAAATACCAGAAGAGGGAGATAACCTTTTATATTTATATTTTATGACCTAATATATTTATATACTAAGGCAATACTTAGTTGAGTGCTCCTTTTTTCAGCTTTTTTTTAGTGTGTGCAGTGCTTTTCAAGTATGTTGTGCTTGCCTTAATATTAACTTCATATTTTTATCTGTTTGTTGCCAGGATTTGCTAAGGGAGCATTTCTCTCCAAAATGAATAACCCTGTGAAAAATTGCTTCCTGTATATTTCTTCAAGGAAATGTGGAGATAGACATGAATAAAATAGTTATATCCTGTGCAAGGGCATAGGTTTGGTTTTAACAATACAAGTGACATTTTTTTGTTAAACAACCAGTATCCACATTGGTGTGTACGTGTAGGGGTACACCTGCCCTTATTCTCTTGTTCTATGCCATACCCACTGTAGATGTGTGCCTACATACACATACACATACACACAGAGAGATTATTTTGCAAAACATTTGCCATATTCAGAATGTCCTTTTTTAAATATCAAAATGGGACTTGTATCAAATGGATTTATAATCAGATTTTCAAGGGGCTCCATGCAAACACCAGTACATATGAGTTGTCTGCACGTTTCTCAACTGCTGAGTTGTCGGCTTACAGTACTAACTCCATAAACAGAAGTAAACAGTGGCAACAGTGCTGACTGTGGATGGGTGTCTTTAATAATTTATTGATACTACTACTCCTATGAATACTCCTCATCAGTTCTGTACATAATTGATACTATTATCAGTTCTTTTTCATTTCTAAATACTTGCTTTTTAGAAAATATATATTAATTTGAAAAGAATAAATTCAGATTATTACATATTTGAAATATAACTAAATGTTTGTAGAGCAGCAACAGTAATTTTTACAACAGCAAAGTTACTTTATATCTCTGTTTAGTTTTTATCAGTCACTATAAGTCATTCCTCCTGTCCTCTGTCCTGCTCCCTCTCTGCTGATGTGATTCACTGGGTGCAGGTAACATTAACACTGGTAGAGAAAGGAGGGGCTGTTTGTGTCAGCTTGGAGCTTAGTTTAAAAGTATTTGCCCAATTTTAAGGTAAGTGTCAAACTGGGCTAAACAGACTACATACAGACAGCTGTCATTTTAGCTTATTTGTAACACTTCACTATTAGCCTAACTAGCATGCTGTCCTTGTATAAAACATAATGTTAGATTACTCAGGGTTGTGTGTGTGCATGTGTGTTTGGATATATGTGGAGGTCAGTCAGGTCAGGATGATAATGAGTTAAAACAAAAAGTACCAATAAAAAAAACCAACAATAACCTCAGAGCTTATCAATACTATGGTCTTTGATCATTTACCTTAGGGCTTGTTTAATACTGGGTTTCGGTGCCCATCCCTAGTGCTGACAAAGCTAACAGTGTTAACCAGGAGGAAACTGGAATATGGGAGCTGTGCTTCCGCACTGTCATCGTAAAGATATCAGAGGTTACCGCTTTATGAGCATCATGCAAAGTGACAGCAATGAGCTAGCCAGTGGAATACACATGGACGCACAGCTGGACAGGCTTACCACAGCAAACCCCAGAGCATAGATATAGAATTGTAGATGCCTCATTGGCTTCTGGATCGTAAGTCTATGTTGCACTTATACTGGAGAGTGCAAGACATGCCTGTAGAAAAATACAAGTAACCAAAGGAGGTGTATTCTTTCTTGATAAAAAGCCAGACAATGTTTATATTTCTCAACCAATTGCAATGAGTCGTTTTTATATCCATGGGTTTATGATCTAGATGTAGTAGGAAAAAAAATTATGTTTTGTCACTAGTTCAATAGAATTTTGATATGTAGGCTATAACTTCTGCTGGACGTGTGTGTGTTAGGCTGAGTTTAATCAGTGGGTGTCTCCACAGAAGTTTCAGTAAAAGTTGTGCAACTCTTCCTGTTGGTAGTTGGTAGTGGCGGCACTTGACGTGCTTAATAATGCGCGCTGCATTGCCAGTGTGTCTTCAGCTTAAGTCTCAAACTTGTGATGTCATATAGTCTGGGGCTGCTCCTTAGAAAATGAATGGAGGCCTGATTTTGTGGACCCACAGAATATTTGTTTTCTTCTTTATACCCAAATGAGTATTATTCTATTTTATTACACGGCTCTATTAAATGCTGTATTCTGATTGGTCAGTCGCGGCATTCAGAGGTCTGATATTACTGTGTAATGACCGTTGCTATGTAGCCCACCGTTGCTAGGGACGCAGCTCTGACAACAGTTACTTTTTTATCGGGCTAACGTAGCCGTTACCGCTTCAAAATAATAATTTACAAGATACAGAGATGGAGTATTTTCATGATATAACTTTTAACATATTTGGGGAGCATGAAAATCTTGAGTCATGGTTACTGGCTGAAGATGAGAAGAATGTCGAAGAAGAGGGGTGCTCAGAGGCGCATGGAAAAGAAAGGAGACACAAGATTGTGGATGACAAGGAGGTTGATCGTTGATCTTGATTCCCTGTAGCTATTGTAGCGCAGATTCAGCCGTTGCCGGCAGTTTTTTTTTCTCTTCTCCCGATTTAATTTATAAATCAATAAAAATCGTATAATTAATCAATATTCTGTCTCAAATTAGTTATTTAACTGATAATTAGCCGTGTAATAAGCGGGATAATGTATAATGAGAATGATGAAAATGGCTGTAGTTCCTTTAATGTTTAATTTCCCCTTTAAGACCACTAGGGTTTGTTAAGAAGGCATGTTTGTGCTAGCTTACTTTGGGAGGCTCTGAACAAAAGTCCTGACTTCCTCCAGGTTTTGCAAATAACCCACCTCAAGTTGAAGGTAACATTTAGAGCCGTGTGGATAGTGTACATCTCCAAAGATAAATATCAGCAAAACATACTGTTCCTGAAAATAAATGCTCTTTCCCATATTTGTTGTGAGGCAGTCGAAGTGGTACCACCTAATAGCGTAAGTTCAGCAAATAATGCAGCTCTTCAAAGTTCTTCTTTCATGTCTATTTCTTCATCTAAATTGACAGACAGCGCTGATTATTTTAAATTGCTTGCCAGTACAGGAAATCCATGATTCTAAACACTGTGATTGGTGAATGTGGTTTTTACCTGAATACAACCTTGAACATCTCCCCTTATGATTTTTTTTCTCTCCAGCTTCATGGTACATGTCTGACGCTTCTCCCTTTTGATTCACCAGCCACCTCCTTTCACAAGCTCCCTTTAGCTTTTTTTTCTGTCACTCTAGTTGCTGATAGTGAGTTTCCTTCTATTTACAGCCTCATTCCTTCAAATTCCCCTCACACCTTCATTTTCCCCGAGTTCAGCCCCACACGCAGACGGCACACATTAGTTTTGGCTGGGACGTGTTAATCTGTGAACCTCAAATTCCTTGTTTTGCTCTATTTACTGTGAATGCTGTGTGTGTGACTGGGGTTAGTAAACACTGCTGGGTGTGTGAAGCTCCCTGGCTAATGTTCTTATTGGACTATGTGTGGCAACTTGTGCCTGTAGACTAATCAACCAAACGTTGCTGCTTTTTGCACTAAATTCAGCACATCTGTGAGCTTACTTAAACTTCAGGGCATTTTGGATTTTAACTCTCCTATTATCCTTGGGGTCAATTTGACCCCATTCAATGTTTAATGTCTTTAATTAGGTAATTCTCCCTCCCTATTTCCAGGGAGTTACAACATGTAACTGTAATATTTCACAATAAATTACATTAGTATCACTTCACAGGCTTTTACTGTAATATTTAATCAGATTGTGAAATCCATGCAGTATATAGTAATTCTAAAGTAATATATGGAGTTTAACTGTGAGATAACAGTGAAATACAATAATTTCGTAGGAGCATATTGCTACATCAGAGTAATCAGATGTACATTAACTGTCAAGTTACAGTTAAATTCAGTCAATTACAGGAACATACCGATATATCAATGATGTAATGGCTTTAACTGTTAGGTTACAGTGAAATGCAGTAATTCTATGGGAGCGTACTGCTAAATCACAGTAATATGCAGGCATAACTACTGTGAGATCAAAGTATACAGTTGTCATTTCACAACAATTTACTGTAAAACTAATTTCCTGTGAAAGTAATGCAACTAGTTGCCAGTCATTTCCTGTAAATGTACAGTCAAATATTTTACAGTGCAGACTATTGTGATTCTTTGTTTGTTGGAATAGAGCAGTTGTAACTATCTCGTCTGCAGTGAGTACCAAATGCAGCCGCTCACCTTCTGACTGGAAACAGGAATCAGGATCACATGACATGATCACATGATCACAGTACTGGCCTCCCTCCACTGGCTTCCTGTTTGTTTTAGGATTGATTTTAAGATTTTATTGCTTGTTTAAAATGTTAAATGGTCTGGCATCACCTTATCAAACAAAAGTCTTGTAGCATTGAGGTCCACCAATCGCATGCTCCTGGATGTTCCCAGAAGCAGACACATTAACAGTGGTGATCAAGCCTTTGCGGTGGTTGCCCCTAAACTCTGGAACAGCTTAGCTATTCACATAAAAAGTGCTCTGACTATAGAAACCTCAAAGTCACTGCTGAATACACACCTCCTCTTGTTTGCACATGATTGACTTGAGCTTGGCATCTTGATTTCATTTTCTGTTGTGCCTCATCCTCTGTTGTGCTGCACTTTGTTCTCTATTATGTAGGGATGTACAATAATATCAGCATGTCATTGATATTGGCCAGTATTGGCTTTAAAATGAACAGGCCAACACATGCTTTTTCTTAATTTGCACAATGAAGGAATATTACATACATTGAAAAGTATTGTATTTTATGTCTCCTTGTGGGCCATCATGGTAGGAATATGCATGCATAATATGATGTTAATGCCACTACAGAAGAAACTTAATTATTACAAAAATTAGGTGGGGACAAAAGGATATTGGATGGATATATTGATATCGGTATCAGTTATCAGTCAAATGAGTTGTTACATATTGACATATCAGATATCAGCAAAAAAATCAATATTGTGCATCCCTGCTATTATGTTTATTGTTCTCTTGCTTCTGTAGTTATCCGTTTTAGTATTTGGTGCCTACTCAGCACTTTGGTCAGCTGTGTTTTTTTTTTAAATGTGCTCTGCAAATAAAGTTTTACTTGACTTAACTAGACATTTGTTTTGGCTGTTCTGGCTGATATTGAGGTCACTATCACATGCAATTGTATTGTCTTCAGTGTCCTAACCTGTCATAACCTCACCTATAGTACTGTTAGAACCCCTGATATGTCCCACTCCATGGGGGAGGTAGCCTTCTAAACAATTCCTCTTGGTGCTCTCTTTACGCTGTCTATCATCTGAAAATTATCTCCAAGCAAAGGTTTTGTGCCAATGAGCTTTTGTCACAGCTCTTTGACAGTTAAAGTGACAACAAAGAGAATGTGTCTGGGGCTAGGCCACTATCTTGGGGTCTTGTCCACAAGTGAAGGTAAAGTGGAGCGTGAGACAGTTTGGGCACGACGTCAGCAGTGATGTGGGCCTGGTGTCAGACCGTCATAGTGAAGAAGGAGCTGAGCCAGAAGGCAAAGCTCTCGATTTACAGGTCCATCTATGTTCTGACCCTCACCTTTGGTCATGAGCTTTAAGCAGTGATGAAAAGAATGAGATTGTGAATACAAACGGCTGAAATGAGTTGTCCAACTGGTAGGAGGCCCCAGGGTAGATCCAGAATACCCTGGAGGGATTATATGTCTCATCTGGCCTGGGAATTCTTCAGGATCCCCCAGGATGAGCTGGAAAGCGTTACTGCTACCCAGGGATGTCTGGAGTGCCTTTCTCAGCCTGCTGCCCCCGCAACCTGGCTCGGATAAGTGGATGTCAATGGATAGATGAATGGATGTATGTATGTGTAAGGCTTGGAATAATGCTGAGAATGAGACTCTTGGGATTGACCCTTCTGTTGTCTCTCAACCACATGCAGCTTCTGTTCTCATTCAGCCTCCAAAAGTGGTCAAGTTACCTTCCAGACATGAAAAATTATCATATTCCCTCTCCCCAGTTGAACTGTATGGGGACAGTTGGGAAGATTTAGATGTGACCCACTTGCAAGCCTACATTGGTTTGCTCATTTTGACAGGTGTGTCCAAGACAAAATGCAAAGCAATGGCTCCACATCTTGGGAATGCTGACACTGGAAGGGGAAAGTCATATGCCTTGAGACAAACTCATAGTGATACAGGATGCGTGGAATGAGTGGGTTCAAGGTTCATTATCCTTTCTTTACAATCCAAGACCACATGTGGCTGTGGATACATTTCTGGTTGCGTTTTGTGGTTGCTGTCCCTTTTTACAACCATAGGCTAGAAAACTAACCTGACAAATATCAAAATATGGACAGTGATGCACAGTCCAGCTATGCCTGCAATATGCCGGTGTATACTGGGAAACCCCCTGGGGAAGGAAGCACCTGAAGAGAATCAGGGCATGAGGGTGCTACTTGACATGACTGAAAGACTGAGTGGTTTTAAAATTGCATGTCATCATTTTTTTTCACATCGTATACCCCAGGGTGAGGAACTGCTGACAGTAGCTTACAGAACCATGTTGTGGACAGTAAGAAAAACAAGCCAAAGCTTCTGTATGAAGTCATTAAAGGCTGGTTACAGTTTGAGCAAGCTCATGAAAAGTTTATTATCATCCATGAGTTTGGCACACAAAGCTAGCTTGTTTTTCCTTTCTTTTACTGATACATCAATAAATATTCTGCCAAATCCTGCTAGATTTGTTTTATGTTAAATTTATATTCTTCTCTTGCCTGTAGAAATGTGTATTTGGATTAATACAGTTAATGCCAATGTTATTGCTTTAAATTGGCTGAATAAATCAAATGAGAAGTATCAATGAGGAAACCCAAATGGCTTTAAAATGAGCTTTTGTTATTGATCTTTTTATACAAAGCTGTTTGACTATTTTCATACCACTTTATATTTGAATTTATTCAAATTACTAATCGAGTGATTTACTGAAGGTTTACAAAACACAAATTATGTAATTGCTAAATTGAAGCTGTTGGCTGTTGTCTGGTGTTTACTGCAAGCTGGTGTCTGTATTCAGTCAAAGGTTATTCAACCAACAGGAATCAGTCGGACTGCTGAAATTTAAAATTAATTATCAGTCAGCTCATGTCAGGTATATCATGTCAATATTTTCAGCTCATCATCTTACTGGTTCTGCATTTAGACTTAAGTGTTTTGCCAAAATAGGCTGTGAAAAAATGTTTTGCTTCCCATTAATGATATTCTGAGGGGATGGTACCTGGTGAAGAATGGGCTTTCAGGAGCTCTGGCATCTTTATGAGAGGAACTTTAATAAAGTTTAACTTTTAAATTGAACATAATTTTGTAAAGCAACTATAATCAATATTCTTTTTGATAATTTTTTGATAATAATTTATCAAATGGAAATGTGAAACTAATGGAAGCAATGTAAATCTTTTTTTTTTTTTTTGCTTGTAGTGATGAAACTAAAGAGAATCATCACCTGAATCTGCAGCTCATCTCGGTTTTACGGAGCTTTAGAATGAGTTTGTGCTCATTGTTTAGCTGTCTGGTCTCTAACTTTACTGTTTTGGTTCACACTAACTGGTCCTATAGTGTCATTTTTTGGCAACAGCAGCCAATTTAGAGTTTAGATGGTGAACATAGTGGAGCACTTTGTCCATTCATTTCAATCATAATCAATTTCTCTCTCACATTTGGCACTCTCCCTGATATGATTTTAAGTCTGTAATAGTCCAGCCTCTTTCAAGCAACCCTCACTGGACCCCACTCTCTTGATCAACTTGTTCCATCTTCAAACTTTCATTCCTGGGCAAGAGTCTAGAAAAAGTAGTCCCAGAACAGGTATTTTCATTTATGACAGAAATGGTTTCTTTTCCAAAAAAAATCCCAGTCAGGCTTTTGAGTGAGACATAGCACAGAGACTGCACTCCTCAAAGTGCTCAGTGATCCTCTTTTCTCAGCTGACTTTGGCCAATCATCTATTTTAACGCTTTTAGATTTTACTGCTGCCTTTGATACTGTAGATCATAGAACTTTAATTGAGCATCTTAAAAACTGTGTTGGCATCTCTGGCACTGTTTTAAACTGGTTTTATTTGTATCTCCAAAATAGGACTTTTAGTGTTTTTGCAGATCTTCCACAGATTCTTTGTTTTGTAGAGTACCTCAGAAATCAGTTTCTGCCCCCTTGCTTTTCTCTATTTACATATTACCACTTAAACATGTAATCTGCAAACACAATATTAGTTTTCTTTTTCATATGCAGATGACACACAACTTTATTTCTCTTTTGACCCCACCAGTAACAATCCATGAATCACTCTCAGGGCATGCCCAAATGATGTTCAAATCTTGCTGTCAAATAATTTCCTTCAACTGAATACAGACATATCTGAAGTCATTATTACAAGCCCAGACACCATATGTAATCACATCTTTTCCACAACTTGGTTCATTCTCCACTGGTATCACCTGTCACGGCACAAATCCTGGCATCACTATTGAAAATAATCTTAATTTCAATAAGCATGTTGAAATACTTGTTTGGTCTTGTTTTACCCACTGAAGCAGAATCTCTAAGATTCAGTCCTTTCTGTCTCCCAAGAACGTGGAAATTGTCAGTCATGCATTCATCACATCCTGTCTCGACTACCGTAACTCACTCTACTCATGTTTAAGCAAACACAAGCTTTTTGGACTTCAGTTAATTCTTAATGTCTCTGCCAGACTTCTCACTAATTCTAACGAAAGAGTACATATAACCCCAATTTCAGCTTCATTACACTGTCTTACCTGTGCCTTTTAGATCAATTTTAAGATTTTAATAATCACTTTTAAAGTCCAGATAGGACTGGCCCCTGAGTATATTGATGAATGTTTAATCCCCAGTGTCGCCTGAGATCCTCCAGTGGGTCCGTTTTAGAGATTCCAAGGTCTAGATTGACAACCAGGGGTAACCAGGCTTTGCTATCAGGGCCCTGTCATTTTTTTTAATGATTTACCTGAGGAGATGAAGCAACCCACATCCTTGTCCTCTTTTAAATATCCTGTAAAAACACACTAATATATTCTTATCATATACTTTATTGTAGCTTACTCTTACTTTTGTGTTATTTTCATTACACTTTGATACATTGTCACTTTATTGGATTCTGTTTTAATTTTAGCTGCTGTAAAGCACTTTATAACTATGCTTTGAAAGGAGCAGTAAACATTATTATTGTTATTATTTTTGTTACTACTGTTAATATTATAATCATTATTATTATTGTTGTTATTATTAAGAAGCTAAAGAGCAGATTTTTCCCTCACAAGACCACAAACAAAGCTAAAACAGAGTGAATATTGGACATCATCAGGTGGGCACTAACAGCCCCAAGTGATAATAATGTAACTCCATAACTGTTGTATGTGTAAATAATGGCTAAAAAAGTCAGTTATCTACTAACTTACATTGGAGTAGTTTAAATATGCATTAATTACCAAAAATGTTTGCCATTACTTTTGATATTTACCTTTGCTAGTTAACTCCAAGTTATTCAAACCTGCACATTGTATTAACATAGAAAATCTTTTTTTTCCTTTTATTAGTAATCAATGGTACATCTAATCCCTTAAAATGTACTGTAAAGCATCACTTGTACCAGCTGTTGGATGAGCAATAATGGCTACTTTACGACCAGGGTCAGTGCTGACACATGTGACTTGACTTTTGTGTTTGTTAGTTATAGTTTGCAATGTTTTTATTTTGATCAGAAAGATAGTGAACAACTCTTAAGTGTCCAATATGTACCAGTTCAGGCTGTCAAACGTCGAAGTGCTCATGAATCCCTCCTCCCACTTGTGGTTACTGTAGGGTATGATTCACATTGTCTGTGAGTGAACGAGATTCAGTTGAATTGGCCCCAGTTCGGCAGCCGGCAGCTACACTCATTGAGCGAGACCAAGTGTACCGTTCTTTCGAGGTGGGACGTATTCTGCTTGCCCATGAAGAACAACGTATCAATGTGATTAGATCATATTTCTGTAACATCTGTAATATCACATGGCCTAGATACATACAGCATGGGCCCGTTACTTATTAAATACATTATATAATGCATAGATAGCTAAGCAAAAGATGTTTTATTGTTCACCATAACACATTATTTTGTATCAATAGTTACCCCCTGCTATTTGGAATACCCAAACAAAAAAAAGCTATATTCCATAAATAGCATTAAAGTGATCAACTTGCCACTTAATCAGCCTGCTAGATGTCATGTTGTCTCGGGAAAAAGAACAACTGGAGTTGGAGGAATAAACAAACAAGACAACAAGAGTGAAATTTACCGCATTTTGTAATTTTTTCCTGCGAGCTGCATACACTGATACAATCCTGCGCTGTAGGTAGAGGAGCTAGAAGCCACAGGTATAGAGGAGGATGGTGTTCCTGAGGAGCCAGCTGCATTAATGGTTGACAGAGTTAAACTGGTTGTTGTACTGGTTGGTGAGGTGACAGAGGTGTCGTCTTGTCTTTATTCTGCAATCTGCACAGTGGGGTATTTGTAAACAAACAAGGACCATTTAAATCAGACTCAGGTCGAGACCTCCACCAGCCAAAGGGCAATGGTGAATTCATGTGCTCCTCATTCAGTGCATTAATGAGGTTTAAGTTGTAATATGGAAACACCATGGATGCTACAAAGTGTCAGTGTCAGAGTGTTCAAACAACACATTGATAATGAAAGGGATCAGGTGAGCCATGAAAATGATGGGGGGACTCATTTTTCAGATTTTTCTGACATCACATGAATGCAGCATAAGGCTGCACAGGTCACTGACATGTCTGCAGTGCTACTTGCCCTCAAAGAACCTTATACGTCCTACATGGGATGCTGAAATGCATTAAAATGAATGTTTTATTGATGTAAACTTATACATGACTGGTGCTGCACTGAGGGGAAGTTTTGTGGGGCAGGCAGCACTAGCTGTCGAATGTGCGTTTACTAACAGAGTGTCACAGAGAAACTGCCACCATATTTTGCGAAATATATTAAACTCAAAACTTTTGAAAGGTTCAGTACATTAACATGTATCAGCCTGAAGGAGGCGGAACTGTAAAAAGAATCAGACTGCCCATCACTGCAGAAAGAAGACCATGAGACTTATCCAAGAGCTGACTTTGAACTGGTGAATGTATCTATTTAAAGTGATTTCATGATATAATTATTTATAATGAGATTTTAGTGATTTTACCATTTACAGACTTGTGTATTATGTAAACCAGGACTAAACTGTGAGAGCTGTTTTTCCTCTATTTCACACGGAAAGAAACACATTCACAAACTGTCTTACTCCGTGATGAGCCACATACATATGTGCATACACTGCACTGTTAACATGAACTGCCTTCTCATCAAAATCCCATGACCACAATCACAACTGTTCCTTCTAGAGTGTACCTCTCAGAGCACCTCATCAGATATAGCTGAGTGTCAAAATCCACATTTTGAAATATACTTTAAATAGGGATGCACCGAATATTTGGTAACCGAATATGTTCGGCCGAATATTGCAAAAAAACCACACATTCGGTATTTGGTGGAATAAGTGAAAAGCAAGGCCGAATAACAGCGGCGTGTTTTGATGACACAATCAAACAGCTTGCGGTGATGGACGGAGTAAAATCAAAGATACTGGATTAAAATGTCGGCAGTGCAGCGATATTTCAAAGTGTTGGAGAGTGATAGAAGAAAAGCGGTTTGCAAAGAATGTAATACTGAACTATCTAGAGTAGTGTTGCAGGGTATACTGGTACCAATGGTAGACCATGGTGCTAAAACACAGTGATTTGTTTTCCACAGAGCTCTATGGTGCGAGCATTTTACTCGCATTTGCGGCTAAAAATAGTTTTGTGTGAGCAAAATAAATCATTCAGCACGCTGTGCGAGTACAGATTTCAACCAGCAGCAGAAACGAAAGGCAAATCCTGCCGGTTGTGGGTTGAACGGGGGTCACAGACACAGACAGGAATGTATTCCTGTCAAATACGGCGGCCATAGTGCTCTGCGGCGCAAGGTAACGGCTTACCGGCGATGGAGAAGCCTGGCTCCAGGTTCAATAATTTCCTCTTTGTTGGTGTCATGACTGCCCAGGAGTACCTGGACAGCCGAGCCGTGGCGGCACACAGGTATGTGACATGTCAGAGGAGAAACGATCCGTTCACATTTCTCTCTTCGTGGCAGGTAACGGTCCACAAACCTCACCGCACTTTAGGGACTGTTCTTTACTTATGAAGGGACTGTTCTTAACTTGTCAGGGGAGGAGGGTGGCTGATTTTTGGTTGATTTTTATTTTATTTATTTATTTTATTTTTGATCCCCCCTATGTTAATCACTTATTGATGCTGTTTTTGAAGTACGAATAAGTCAATAAGTAATTTATTCCATTGAAATATCAGTGATGTATTATAGAAAAGTGATTTTTTTTTATTTTTATTTTTTTATAAATGACAAAAGGCACATCTGCCTCAATTGTGGTATCGTGATTCTACTCAGAACCGTGATACTTTCACTGGTATCATACCGTGGGTCCCAATTTTGGTACCATGACAACACTAATCTGGAGGGGATTCATCTGCAAAAACTAATGAAAAACTAAACAACGGCATTGGGAATTCGGTATTCGGCCAAGCATTTAATTTTATTCGGCTTCTGCTTCGGCCACAAATTTTCATTTCGGTGCATCCCTAACTTTAAGTGGGCTCTCTCTTTCATGGAACTTAACGTATAGTAGGTATAATGCTGAAAGCCATATCTCTCATGGGTTTTTGTATTTTCTGTCTTTTCTTCTCTTCCAGATGCAATGTGGACAGCAAAGTATCACGAGTGGCGTGGCTCAATCGCACCACCATTCTCTTCGCAGGAAGTGAGAAGTGGTCCCTTGACCCTCGCGTCATCCTGATGGAAAACACAGCTGTCACAGAGTACAGCATCAAGATCCAAAATGTTGACGTCCATGATGAAGGGCCCTATGTCTGCTCTATCCTCACAAACAAGAAACCAAAATCCACAAAAGTGCATCTCATCGTTCAAGGTAGGATGCTGTTACCTCCTCGGCCGTGTCAGTGACTGCATTCAACAAATAACAAAAGGTGTCAAACAAGATCAGTGCTGGAACAGTGTTGTGTGAAGCTGTTTTGCAGTGTGAGTCTTCATTTTTACAGACGGACAATTTGTAAACTCAAGTTGTTCATGTCTGGATTTGACCAGTGCGAGTCTTCAGTCAAATCAAATGAGAAATCCTTCCTCCTCTGTTTTAAGATGGCGTGATTAGATGGAATTCAGTGAGCTTCAGACCAGGTGATGAAACCGGGATTCAATCTCGATTTAATTTCAGATTGCTGATAGATATTGATTTAGGGAACAGTACGCTGAAAAATGTCCTGGCTCAGTTTCATTGCAAAGTCCTACTAAATCACCTGTCAGCATTCAGACTTTTGTTTTCTTTTCCTGAAATCAATTTCCTTCACTGCAAGTTTTCACAGACAATTAGCACCACCGCCCTGAGTCTGCATCTGAGGTTTAGACCATGTCCCTGCACTAAACTGGCATATAATAAAAAAAATTGAGCATGCAGCATGCAGTAGTTGTGTCAGACACCTCATGAAATATCAAATGAGAATACACTTCATCAAGGTAAGACTTTCTTTGAGGATAAATTCAGATTTTTCTTTTGACATTGCAGTGAGCGCTTATAAAAAATAATTGACATGATCTTCACAAAAACTGGTTCAACTTGATGGTATTCACTTTCATACAGTCATAATTAACATTGGGTATTTTTCACACTGTATAATTCATGATGATATCTCATTAACTCTTAATTGATGCCGAGAAGCGTCAGGCCATGGTTTTAATCAAACAATAGACGAGCATATTTTCGCACAGACAGGGAGACATGTCTCCAATTATACTTTCCCATGGATTCGTATCTGTCCTTTTTCCTGACCTTGAATTACCCAACCATCTGGATGCTGCAAGCTCACACTTGAAACTAAAAGCGACCACAAGAGCTACAAAATGAATGAAGCTGGGCTTTGATACACCAACAAAACACTGATGGTGGTTCTCTATTGTTACACCAAAGGAGGGCTGCACCTGCTCCAACAATCACTGAGTGTGTGACAGCAACTGTCTGTCAGTGGTACAAGGGTTGCAAACCACAAGCCTCCTCCCGCCACAGATTACTATGTCAAGGATGGATGCAAATTTCGAGTGATTTAATGTACTTAACTCATTATTAGTCATGGTAACATCAATGATTGTGAATCATTAGAAAATTTTTAAATATTGTAGAAAATCTGTATGGAAATAGCAAAATTTGACAAAACCTCCTTAACTGTGCAAAACAGTTTTTATATGTATTTGAGGTTGTTTTTGTCTTAGTTGAAAAAGAGTGAGGGGGTGTGTCCACTGTGGTTTTCTTCAGCAAAGAACAGTGGCAGGGCGCTGCGGAGTGCTTCATCCCAGCAACAAAAAAAAAACTCCCAGCACTTTTGTCGATGGCATGTTCCTTTACAGGTATGATTCTATGACAACAGTATCTTGACAGTAACATTAGCTAGGTAGCTAACATAACACTACATTAACAGAGGGTTGACTACACAGTTAACAACAAGCTTACAAAGCAAACGGGGATAAAAGCACAACCATCAGCGGTATTCAGTGTCCACTGGCCGATCTGCTCCCAAAAAATACGCTTTTCAGTCTTTGCTTTGATAGTTGAGAGTAGCCTAGCTGAAGAAGGGGAAGTGACGTTGCCGGCGCCTTTTCTGAAAAGTTCAAAGATTTCAACTTAAAGTGCTTGGAGCAGCTACACAAAAAACACAGAGCACTCTTCACGTACAGCGAAGAGCCTGGTTTCCATTCACTCTAAATTTTGTCTGGATTCTGCTTCTGGTGTAGAGAGCGGATCCGGAATTCACCAAATTCACCAAAGTAAAACTTTAAATTCTGGCTCACCATCGTCTCGTCGCATCCTATTTCACCGTTTTGACAGGTATAACATTATCAGGCAGCGATGTTAGCAATGCCATATTGTTGTTGTTGTGGTTGATAGAGCATGCAACATGGCGAGCATCACGCAGTTTTCTTCTCTCTTCCGCCCCCACCGCCCCAAACTTTATCGAAAAAATGCATTTACAAACTACAGGTATAATGTACAAAACTAGGATCAAGTGCCTATTAAATAAAACAGACAACTGAAACATACAATATCTTGTAATACAATTAAAAACAATAAAAGAAAAAGGTTAACTTAATGGCTTGGGGCTTTTCTTGTAAATTATATTCTTTAAATTAAAAAGTTTCATTGCATTTTTATTAGCTTGGTGCTTTTATTTTGACGGAAAGGCGCATCCATCGAATTCCGGATGCTGTTCTGGTTCTTACCAAAACAGCCTCTAAACGGCCCCAGACTATGTGCGAGGTGCTTTTTCTCTCGGTGGCAGCATGCGGCCGTTTTCACTCTGTCCTTATTTAGAGCAACTGAAAAAAACTTTGGCGCTGAGAAAAAAAATGCTATGTGGACACAGGCCCTTAAAGCAACTCTTACCTTTCTTGCATTTCACACAGCACAAAAATTTGAACATCCACAACTCCCGCCTCCCTCCAAAGTCCCATCCCTCTCCTCCTGCAACTCCACCTCCCTCCAAAGGCCTACTCCCCCCTCCTCCATTATGTCCTCATTACGTATGATAGATGTAGGCGTTGGCATGGTAACGTTAGATACACTGAAGAGGAGAGCGAGTGTAACATTACAACCAAGACNAATCCGCCTGGCCACACCCAGTTGGCGAAGTGCAGGTGCGCTGCGCCCCCGCTGCGCCCGATTTGCGAAACTAGAGCCCAAGGACACAGCAGTCCCCCACTCCTCGGTGAGTGGATCTCCACAGTCGGATGTAATCCATTTTCATGTCCAGCGAGTGGACGTTTGCCAGAAGGCTGCTGGGAACAGCTGGTTTGATGGGGTTAGCTCTTAACCTAGAGCTAACCCCTCCGCGTTCCCCCCGCTCCCGCGTCCCATCACAGCATTGCCGGCGTCTCCCCGTTGGGACAGCTCCAGTCAAAACCATGGTCATCTGAGGGCTAGCTCGACGTAGCAGGCCAAGCTTGCTACACATCCTGAGCTCTCTCGGTTGTAGCGTTAGATCTCTGCAGCGGTTTCTAATGTCTGTTAGAAACTTGCGACCGGTCCAAATGCAGTGATTGGTCGGAGTTTTCTTAGAACCATATGAGAATGGTATAATTATGAGTTTTTGTTTTTGGTGGAATTCACTTACGTTTTAGTGTGCCATCAGCTTATTAATAGCATTTTAACCTAAACTAAGTGTTGCTTTAATGCCATAAATAGGAAATGGAAAAGCCATTGCCAAGTAAGTTCTAACATAGTGAACATTTTATTCATGTGACTGATTGGCTGTTCCCACTGTTGGTCTGTTCCCCTGCAGTAGAATCATTGCATTAGTTTATCTTTGTCCTGGACAACATTTATTATGGCCAATACTAGCTGACATTAAAAAAAACAGTTAAAACTTACCAAACTGAAACAAACTCCTGAAGACATCTTTTCATTTTTCTCTTGTAGATGGGTTAGTTGGCCAAGCCGAGTTGTTTTGTTTCTGGTTTGAAACCTCTTCTTCTATTCTGTTTACTGGTGGTTTACAGCCATGCATAACGCATAGCCTACACTGCCAACTTTTGATGAACCTACACTTTGGCTAGTTTATTCACTCCAACCAAAATGTGTCTAATCAAATGTTCTTTTTTGCAAAATATTTAAAAATGTGCTCAAACTTTACAATTGAATGGAGACACGACGATAGTTTTTGCTGTAAAACTTAGGATTAAGATTGAATGCATATTTGTCAAGATACAGTGGGGCAAAAAAGTATTTAGTCAGCCACTGATTTTGCAAGTTCTCCTACTTAGAAAGATGAGAGAGGTCTGTAATTTTCATCAGAGGTACACTTCAACTATGAGAGACAAAATGAGAAAAAAAATCCACGAAATCACATTGTA
>NC_065508.1:36325834-36337463 GCF_006386435.1 Epinephelus moara | reverse complement strand
TTTTTTTTTTTACAATGCAAGTGAAGAAGATGTTGTCACAGATCTCCCCATAAATGTTTTGTTACACTTGTTTTTCTGAAGTTACATGGTAAAGAGGGGAGGATGGGTGAAGACGGAAAGGCTTAGTGTAATAATTATTTCATACTGCCTTTTGTGTTATATTTCTGTATGGCTTCTGCATATGAGTGCAATGCATAATGATAGTTGCCATGGCAGTAGTGAAGTAGTCTTTGATATATTTATGTAGGCAGTTCTGTTGTTTGTTTAGATAGAGGAACAGACATGGCCCAGTATTTCTCCCATGCTGGCACTGGTTTTAGGCCGTACAGTGGTGTAATGCTGCTTTGGCCTAATTACACACATGAACAATGCAATTGCTGCCACTTGTTAAACTTTGTTTAATTTTGTGTTGTGAGAACATTTTGTAGGGAGGGGCACACACACCCTGGAGTTACAAATGAATGAATACAATACATACTGTCACCTTTATAGCAAAAACAGATCAGGAAGTCCATGGGGGATGTTAGTGGTGCCTTTCGTCCCCACAGGCAGTCTCCTCTCTAGTACCTCAGAAATGGAGATTGGTGTTGAACCTGTACACATAGAGGGACTCTGGAGGCTAACATCAATCAGCCCAGTGACCTTGTCGGCTGATACCCTCAGGAATATAGGGCATCTGCTTCCATGGTGACTGCACACAGGGAGAGGACTGACTGCAGTTAAGCCACACTCCAAGAAAGAATAATATCTTGGAGTGCTTTGTAATGCATAGCATAAGTATTCCAAGGACTAGAAGTGGCCGAGAGGCCACCAAGGACTCTGAATCAGCATTCAGTGGTACTTACACTGTGATCCCAACTTCAGGAACCTCAGTTGTGTTTCTTTAATGAGCAAAGAGCCTTGTTGTTTCCCTTTTATTGACTAACCCTGAAACACCACAGTAGCCTTAGTCTTCGAGTTTGGACACTTAGAAATTATGTCAGAAGAGGTAGGTAGAGTACAGTTGTTGGCTTCAAGCAACACTTTTGTAACTTTTGAAAGAAAAAAATGACAGTATTTAATGAGGAAAACAATGAAACCAAAATTTGGCATTGAAAAAAATGGTACTGAAAACAAAACTTGAACTTAAAAAAGGAAGCACTGGCATTGAAACATATATACTGAAAAAAGCTGTATTATTAAAACAAGTAATGGCACTGCCTACAGTTCCACTAAAAAAATAAAAGGTCTAGTGTGTAGGATTTGAGGCATCTAGCGATGAGGTTGCAGATCTGAAATTTCTCTCATGTGCCAAGTGTGTAGAACTACGGTTGCAGGTGCAAAAATGAAAATGGCTGAATCTAGAGCCAGCGTTAAATTTGTCAGTTCTGGGCTACTGTAGAAAAACAACATGGCCAGTGGTGGGTAGAGTGCTGAAAATCTGTTATCAAGTAAAAGTCCAAATACCCCCACGACAATGACACAAGTAAAAGTGAAAATTTCCATTTTAGAAACCTAATCAAGTAAAAATAAAAAATAGAAGAAGAAAAAAAACACTAGTTTTGATGAGCAGATTGGCTAATCAAACAAATAAGGATAGTCTATACAACTGAGATATGAAAAATCTCCCACTCTCTCTCTCTGCCCCTTTCTCCAATAACATCAGATACTAGTGACCCAAATTAAAAAAATAGCTAACGTTAGCTAGCTATCTACATTTTCACCTGCAGTTTGTGCAACTTATTTGCAGGGTTTCCCCCAGAAAAGTTGTTTGACCAGGTGGCAAGTACCTTTAGATGGGGCCTGGTGCGGGCTGCGGGGCAAGTATCGTTTTTTATGGGGGCCAATGACACTTTGTTTTAATTTTAATGTTAACAATCCAGCTAAGTTAAATTAAATTAAGTTTTTTTATGTGTAAACTTAGCGTTTGTTTCATATGCACATGGAATATGATGCAGATTTGATGTGTATTTATAAGAGATTGAAATAGGGGGGCAAAACAAAATTTTGCATAGGGCCCCCAAAAAGCTAGAAATGGCTCTGCTAGCTGATGGGTTTACTGAACAAGCCTTAAGTCCCACGTAGGATAAAGAAGAGCAGGGATGTGCTAGTTACTGAAAAATAGTAACTAGTTACCGTAACTAGTTACTCCATTAAAAAATAACTCAGTTAGTAACTCAGTTACTTAAACCACAAAGTAATGCGTTACTGAGAAAAGTCACTTTTTAGTTAAAAATGTCAGCCGTTTACTCATAAACTGTAACATTACCGTTAACTTTTAACAGTCTAATGTTAGCTACCTGGGAAAGTTAACATTAAAACTAGCAAATTTACCTCACTGACATGGGTCAAATTTCCCGTTTGCATCAGCAATCCTGAGGTCAGAGGCTGGTGGCTCTGTGGTGTTCGTGTGTGTAGCAAGTTTCATTTTCATTGCTGTTTATTATAATGTTACCAGGGTGTTTTTCTTGAAGTTGTGGTTTTATAAACATCTTAGTACAGGTGGGGTTCAACTTAGGCCTGGCAGGGCACCTGGTTTGCAATTAAAGGGCTCCTCACATGCTCTCGCCCCTTGACACTTATTCGTTGCATTTAGAGCAAACTAGTAGTAACGAAGGTATAAATGGCAAATGTAGTGAAGTAAAAAGTAGAAAAGTAGCTCAAACATTACTCGAGTAAAGAGTAGAAGTAGAGTTTAAAAAAAGGAACATGAAGAGTACCTTAGAAATATGATTTTTTAAATTGTGCATTACTTGTAATGTGTAAATACCCACCCATGAACATGGCAGCATCCGTGGAAGAGGACCCTCTCTGTATGTAGATATAAATGACTCATTTCTGGGTAACAAAAACACAATTCTTAGTTTCACATGTGAAACATTATGAACTAATAAGAACATAGTTACAGATATTATGTTCAGTTTTTGCCAGTAGATGGCCCTAAATCCTAAACACTGGACCTAAAAATAATTTTACATTATGTTGATATTATTTTGCACTTTGATGTGTTTTATGATGGCAATCTTATAATGTTTTATTCATGTCACTCTTTTCTCAGTGACAGTTTTTTTTTAATGCTGTTTCTGTCACCATTTTGGTGTGGAGGGGAGGGCTTTGAGGGGGACGGGGCAAGGAGAGAGTGGTTTACATTTAATCTGCATACTAAAGAGAGAACAACACTGTTCTGGACCCACTGTCCGCTCTGAAGCCTCCGGCATCAGCACATGTCTAGCATACGATTCATGGCATTGTTTTAATCCACTGATGATATGTAGTCATAAAGTTTTTATGAAGGTTAAAATATGAGGATTTGTCAATGTGTTACTTTGAGGTGACTTTCCCTATAATGTAATATGTGGTGACTTTCTCTCAGCAAACCTATTATGTAAACGGTTGTATTATATTAGGACCTCCTTGGTGACTCCTTGGTCACACATCCAACCTTATTTATTATATGATGTGTAATGGTGAAGTTTATTCCAGGGTGCTGGAGGGGAGACTCCCACCTTGGATACAGGAGGAGCAATGCAAATTCTGTCCTGGCCATGGAACAATGGACCAGCTCTTTACCCTTGTAGGGCTGCTGGAGGGGTCATGGGAGTTTGTTCATCAGGTCGACATGTGTTTTGTGGACTTGGAGAAGGCTGACGACCGCCTCCCCAGGGAAGTCATCTGGGAATATGGGGCACCAGGGTTGTTCCTGCAAGCCATCTGGTTCTTGTATAACCATAGTGAAAGCTGTGTCCATATACTCTGTGCAAACACATTATTAGTGGGTGTGCACTTCCGTCAGGGTAGTGCCTTGTCAGTGATTCTCTTTGTGATATGCTCACTCTTTGCAGATGTTGTGGTGCTTTTGGCTTCATCAGACCGTAACCTTTAGCATGCGCTAGAGCAAAGGAGTTCAAGTATCTTGGGATTTTGTTCATGAGTGAATGTGAGATGGACAGGTGGTTTGGTGCAGCGTCAGCAGTGATGTAGGCGGTGTGCCGGACTGTTGTGGTCAAGAGGGAGCTGAGGTGGAAGGAAGCTCTTGATTTAATAGTCCATCTATGTTCTTACCCCCTCCTATGGTCATGAGCTTACGGTAGTGACCAAAAGAATGGGATTGCGGATACAAGCAGCCGAAATGAGTTTCCTCTGTAGTGTGGCATTCAGACAGTCATGCTCAGGATGCCTCCTGGGCACCACCTGTTAGAGGTTTTCTGGGTACGTCTAACTGATAGGAGGCCCGGCGGTAGACCCAGAGCACGCTAGAGTAATTATATATCTCTTCTGGCCTGGGAGTGCCTCAGATCCCAAGGAGGAGCTGGAAATCATCACTGGGGAGAGGGACATCTAGAATACTTTGCTCAGCCTGCTGCCTCCACAACCTGGCTCAAAGCCTTGGTGAAGGATCACTTCAAGTCTCTGGAGCGCTCCTCTCTAATGGCGTTATTATTCAAGACAGCATTGCATTGACCTCAACTAAGAGTGTGTGAACTAACCGCCCTGTCAGTGCACCCCAGTTGCTTCCTGCTTTGTGGTGACCGCAGTGGGGCTTCTCTCACACCAAATCCCTCCTTTGTTCCCAGAAACTTAGGGAGTTCTTTCAGGTCAAGAGTTATACAGTTAGATGCTTTCTGTCCTCTAACCCATGAGGGGAACAGTAAGGCCAAATTCCATCTGTTCTGTCCACTTTGTGCATTGGCATATTATGTTGAAGGCACAACCACATCAGATGCAGCTGATTGTGTGCTTTGGTGATGGTGTGGCCAGTAAGGCCCTATCCAAGAAACACCTTGCAAGATGGCTTTGTGAGTGCATCTCCCAAGCCTACAGGCACATGGGCAGGGACCCTACTACTGTTGTCCGCGCACACTCTAAATGTGGTGGTTCAATGTCGAGAGCCTTGTTTGGCAGAGTGAGTGTCGAGGACGTATACACAGCAGCGTGATGCATACAGTGTGCTCTCCATTATTATACACAGTGCTGGGAAGAAACTAGTTACTTGTAACTTTTTGCGTGTAATTGAAGTACAGGAATGCCTTATTTTGGCATAGCCTATTTGCAGACTTCAGCTTTTATTCATTATTCATTACATTTTTAACAGGGTAACTAGTAATCTGTAACCTAATACATTGCAAAAGTAACCTTCTGAATACTGATTAAACCAACGCATTCTCAGTCCAGCCTCGTCACATCAATGTTTGGTCATGGACTTTCCATGTCGACATATGATACACAAGGTACCCTGGGTGCGTTGGTTGTTGATATTCTGGGACGCCATGTCAACTTCAGCCTGTTACATGCATTGTCTGTTTTCAAAATACACCTTTGTTTTAACAAGAAATGTACAACAAATGCATGAGGTTACATTTTGCCAACACAGGCACATGACTGGGTTTATGCAACAAAAACATGAGCTTTGAGCAGCTCCTCACTTTTTTTCAACTTCCATATCTACTGAGAGAAATGAGCCTGTGACTGCTTTTTGAATCTTGGCTTGAATGGAGTTAGTGCCATTCCCATGCACATGTGTAGGTGCTCACTGGTGAGCCTGGTACTTGGTTTTAATAATGTTCATAGCCAAGAAACTGTCCACACATGGTAAAAAAAACAAAACAATCGGGTTGATTGGTTTAATTGTGTGAAGCTATTGCCGTATTAACTGGCTGTATAAACCTTCTTATTTTCACAGTGATAGCTAGAAATAACTTGTCGAAATCCACTGAGATGTCAACAGCAACAGTCAACATCTTTAACCAACGGACAAAGTAATTTTGCTTGTCATTTTATTTTGGCCCCCTGCCAGCTGGCCTGTAGCCACTGAACTTGTCCCCCTCCCTTCACTGCACGCTGGTTCAAAGTCTCAGCACAGCAAGTGCACATGGTGTTCGCCCCATGCAGTCTGCTCTGTGTCTCTGTCTCATCCAGTGGGCTGTAATGCTTTCATGATGAGAAACGGAGCAGGCCACTAGAGGACCCAGGATTTTGCCTTCAGTTGTGGATTTATCCCAAGTGAAGGCAAAATACTGGGTCCTCCTCTTGTGGTTTGTCTGTACGAAACCATCTGATATTGTTCAAGACAGCTTTTTTCAACCAGAAATGCTAGACTAGCTCTGTGCTTTGCAACATTGCATCAGAGCAGACAAAAAGCTGCTCCTGTGTCTGATCTCTCACAGTCTAATTACATGCTGGTCAGGTCGTGTGGCAATGTTTAGTTCCTCATTACAGTCAATCCTCAACTCAAAAATGTGTTATTCCTTTATGTTTGTGTCCCCTAAAATGTCTGACCTTGACTATACTGACACGTATCTGTGCAAAGTTTGTCACTAGAGAGGTGTTTTCACATTGCTCCACTGAAGGGGTGATGGCTGTGCACTTCCCTGATATGTGAGATTCAAACGTACACCAGGCAAAGTAGATTAAGTATGTCACTATCCTAAATGGCAATCACTGTCCAATACTGGAAACAAATATTGATCATGGGTGTATAAAGAGAACTGGATACAGCGTTGAAGGCGGAGCCCCTTTCATTCTCATGAAAGTTGCTTGGTAATACATGAAGCCAAAAAAGTTAAACTTCTGCAGATAAAATTATTCAGATAATCGGCCTTCCTCCAAGCAGGCGCACCAGAGCCTTCTGCCGGTCAACCAGGCTACTTCAGGTTTAGTTCACTGTTTACTTGAATGGGGATGTAATTATTAATTCCTAGACCTTCTAGACATTCCAAATGTTATTGGACTGAATGGAACAAATTCTGAAAGAGTCATTTTGTAGTGGATGTGATGCTCAAAAAAATTATCCACTCATTTATAGACATCTCTTTTTTGGCCACATGTCAATCAATCAATCAATCAATTTTATTTATAAAGCCCAATATCACAAATCACAATTTGCCTCACAGGGCTTTACAGCATACGACATCCCTCTGTCCTTATGACCCTCGCAGCGGATAAGGAAAANCAATTGTCATCACATGACAAATGTAATTCCAATTTTTGGCCACTATAAAAATTGGTTTCAAGTGAGGCGCACTTCCTGGGGGCCTGATTTCAACAGGGGAAGAGACTTCGACATAACACCAGCAAAGAAAACTGAAACCTCCAATGCAGAGACTAGATATTTGTTTCTGGCTACCAGCGTTAGGTAACTGAAAAGTTGTCCATTTCCACTTTAAAATGTTGATTAAAAATGTTGCAGTTTGTCGATACTTTGACTTGGATAAGTGCTAGAAGGGATGGTCCAGAGGAACAAGTCTGGGGCACAACCCCCCCCCCCCCCCCCTTGGAAAAATACGACAAGCTGCCTGGCTCTAAGCCTCTAAGCAGCCTCCAGCAAACCTCGCCTCGAAGAGCCAGAGGCTTTCACCCAGAAGCTTAACCTAGAATCTAAAAACTTTCCTCCATTGTCCACACAACCCTGGATGTGAAGCTATGGATTCTGTCACCCTCCAGACAAGCATACTTGTCCCTCCGACCATCCATTTAACCCTACCTTTAAAGTAGGTAGTTGAAATGTTGACTACTCCCACTACTGTGAAGTGATTGGCGGAATTCAAACTGATTAATTTTTGACTGTCATGAGATTGTGAGCCTCTGATTGGCCACATTAGAAAATGATTGAGAGATACCCCACGGTCTCAGCTCGTGCATGCGTACGTCCAAAATGGTGGCTGTCCAGCTCTGCAGGTGGATGATATTGGGAGAGAGCGGGGAGTGAAACCTACCACAAGCAGCTGTGGGTGGCAGGGTGGAGGCCAAATCCATAATTTCTCGATGAGAGAGAAAGAGTAGATCTGAGTTGTTGTTTTTTGTTTGTTTGTTTGTTTTTAATATTATGTGGGAAAAACACGTTAAACAAGACATTAGTATTAGTATACGTTTTTTACATGCTTAAAAAACATGTATGGAGGGGCACTTAATTTAGTATGCATTGCTTTGTGTAAACGACGGTATGAAGAATAATCTACAGACTTAGTTTTGCTTCATTTCCAGGCATATTAAACATTTATTTCAAAACTGTTTCCAGGCTGCGCCAGAGATGGCTGAGCATGGTGGCTAGTCCTCCAGGCATGCATGCTTCAAAATCGTAAAGTTAAGGGTGATCTTAACGACTCTGAAACTAAGAGCTCACATGACCCACCCACACTGGGTTCATAGCCTGCAACTTCATACCAGGCATTTAGAACTGAAGAAGCTTCTTGGATGAGAGGCGAAACGTCTTCAAGAAACGCAAGCAAGTCCAGCTGCCTACGATATAGCACTTACAACTCCATAATAGTTGTCATTTCTGATGACAATATCCAGGCAAAGGTGTTTCAACCTCCATAGCTTTGCATCAGCTAAGCCTTAATATACTTGAAATTAAGGGGTGTTCAGTTGAATAACATGACTTAAATAGATGCACGCTTATATTTAAATATCAGATTTGTACACTCATTTGACAACTCTCATACCAGTTAACAGACTGAATTTACAGATTTATTATGGTGAGACCTTTACTTGTGACTATAGTGGGAACCAAAGTCAGGCACAATTAGACACTTGTTACAGCTGCCATTGTGCTCAGTGTGTCACTCTAGTTGTAGCAGTGCATGACAAGTGCAAGCAGTATATGTAGGTATGTGCACTTTTTGTAAAGGTAGCCAAATCTAAGAAACTAGGGCTGCCCATTATAAGTTAAATACGAATACGAAGAAGTGGTGCATTTCCAGCTCACAGCAACTTAATATACAACATAATCTCTGGCTTTTGTTTGATCTCTAGTTTAAAAAAAAGTTGTAGCAACTTTTCGACCCTTCATCAGCGCCATCACCTTGTTTACTGTATTACTTGAATGCAGCTGTCACACTGAACATTCTACTCAGCCCCGTTTAAACTTCAAACTTTATATAGAAAAAAATAAAAAATCAAATTGTTTTATATTTGTATTTGGTCTCAAGTCAGACACTGTTTTGTTGTTGTTGTTGTTTTTGTGGATGGTAAGGGGGTGGGCAAAGAAGTGGTTGACCAGCCACTAATTTTGGCTGCAGTTCTCCTGCCACATTCTTTGGAAAAAAAGCACCATACAAAGTGTCAGTGCTCCAGGTACTATGTGAATCCCTAAAAAAACAGCAGTATTTTCCTTTATAGAGAAGATGTTTTGGGCTCTGCTGTCTACTTGATGAGCCATTTTCATTATGCACACTGACTGGCACAGCTTTTTATAAGACATCCAGATACATCCGATATTGTGAGTTGCTGCTGAGAAGAACATAATGAATTGCCTCGTTCTTTTGATCAGTATTCCACTTTATCTAACCTTGTTGCAAATAGTGTGCTGTGCCTATAAGTACAAAAACAGCAGGTGCATTTGGATATGACCTGACCTTGTGGTTGCTTAGTACACACAAGCTTCTGCAGGAAGTTATGATACAGAATTGTACGAAATGAATTGAATAGTCTGCACTGAAAAGAAAACTATCCATTGAGCTGTGTGCATTTTCTTGTTGTATTCAATTTGGTGTGTTTTAGCACATGGGAAAAGGGAAGTCTGGTTTGAGCACTGAGTGGCTAATAAAAGCTGGATCATCAACTCAGCGGACACATAATGTGATTTGTTAAGCAAAGTTAACAAAGTTAAGCAGAGCATCAATTCACTCTTTGTTCTTTGTTTAGCAGAGCTGATGCCAATGCAAAGAACATTAAAACTGCCAGGTGTGATTGGAAAGAGTCAATGTGATTGTTCAATGATGACAGATAGACAGATGAATTAATCAGAATCATATCTTTTAATAGTGATGATAAAGGTATGGATTTTCTAAATAAATATCACTTTTGTGCAACATCTTTATTTTTAGCACCATGGTTACACTGTATACCATCCTACATTATCTGCTTTGGGAAAACACTGTCACTGGTGCCAATCTTGATCTTGCACCTTCAGTCAATATCAATCAGTGGAGACAGGTGAAATTAGTTCTTGAGCAATTGCTCCTGGACACAGACTGGGGTATTACCTGGGTGTTGTTTGCAGCATGTGTTAACCTTAGGCCGTTATTTGTTTAAAACAGAGGCAAGTTGGTGTATGTTGTAACTGGTCCTGGGTGCTCCCAGTATGGGTGTCCATTCATGAACTGGTCAAGTAAATGTAAGTCTATGTTGCTGTTCTTTTATCCAAGGTGTAAAAGACCTAAAAGCATAGTTCCTGAGTAAATTGTCATGGAACCAATTCTTTAATTTAGCAGGCAGATGCCTGAGAAGGGGCTAAGCCAGTTGTCCATTTTAATCAGTAATTCTTTACACACTGAACAGTTGAGCTCAGTACAGACAGTGATATTATGCAGACCTGTGAAACTCTCTTCGTAACTGGAAAACAATCACAAGGTCTGTAGTACTACAAGAATGTCTGTTAATAGGGTCCTGCAACGACACAGTCTCTAGCTTCTGTTTGATATCTAGTGACGGCAAAAAATGTTGTGGCACATTTCCAAATCTGTCGCTGGTATAGTTAGCAGCAATAGATCGGTGGGCTAACTTGGCTTGTTTATTATGTTATATAAACATCACGGTTACCCTAAACGACCTGCTGAACCCCATTAAAATATGTAAAAATGAAAACAGTTTATTATTCATAATGAACAGCAAAATCTGATTTGACCGACATAATTGTGAATTGGGAACAGCCCTAATCTATTGCACACCCGGTAGACAGATGTGTAGGGACATGAGATGTGATGAATTCTGCTATAGATGTATTGAAAATGCAGTACAAAGTGTTACGTATGTACTTTTATCAGCCATCCAAAAAATGTTTTTAACTATTTATCTATCAGAAAGTCCCAGATCTTTGACTCAAAAAAATAATAATCTGAGACAGCATATTGGCTAGATATCCAGAAAGTTACAGTATTTGTATGTAATAATTTGGATCACAGGAATTGTAATTCATAGCATGTGTTTCTATGACCCTAAACCATGATAGCCAGCTGACAATTAACTGGAGGTTGAGATTGAGTTCAGATATTAGTGAGGACACGCAGGGCCTCGGCTGTTTAACAGATGACACATGGTTTATAAGGATTCCATAATGAAATCATAAATTAATCTTTAATATCATGTAATTGTCAATTGTTACTGTGCTGCATTATTCTACTTCCCTTTAGACTGTGTACATGGATAGCCCACTTAAGATCCGAGTCTGACCTGTCTAATGTTTATGTTTATGGGAGAGACAGAGAGGTTTGGTTGTGCACTGTCAGCATCAATTTCCAATTGAATACTCAAGTGAAAAAACACGTCTGAGGTGCTTGCTGTCTAGACAGGACTCTAAACGGATGATATTAACATAGACATATCATAGTGCTTGACTCACATAAAAAAATATATGAACGTGCTGGACTTTAACTTTAAAGTTGTAACCACAAATAAAAAAAAACTTAAGTCTCTTTTTGTCTGTTAGTCTAGAAGTTAAGCAGCTAGACATTTAATTTCCTGTAAATTCTCACACACACAAGACCCATGCTGTTTTGTTATTTAATAGCTTTTATTGTGAAGCAGCCAAAACAGCAATTTACTTTTTTTTTTTTTTTTTTTTTTTTTTAAGGGCCAGTGTGTAAAATGGGTTGAAAACAGTGACATCAGTGGTCAAATTCTAGATTGCAGGGCTCACTCGCTCACCCCTCCC
>NC_065508.1:36314963-36325119 GCF_006386435.1 Epinephelus moara | reverse complement strand
ACAGCGATTATACACTTATATAAACATATTAATGGGTAGAATATTCAGATTCAGATTCAGATTGACAATAAACCATGCCAAATATTACACACTGGCCCTTTAAGTGAACATGAAATGGTACAATAAGGCTGAAATCTGAAAGTACAAATGGCAACATAGGAGAGAAACTAGAAATAAAACCTGCATGCTGCTGCACGGACATGAGGACAACCAAACACATGCTTTTTGGAGGGGGAGGAGCCTGTCAGCTTCAGCTCGACTATTTGGGCTCAACGTGTGTCTATCTTTGGTCTGATACACTTGTTTGGAAGACTTTGTTTCAGTCACACAAATGTAACCTAACAAGAGGTTGTTAGCTCAAGTAACATCACCTGTGTTGGTTGCGTTTCTCTCTCCTTCTTTCTCTCTACCCCCGTGATGAGCGACAGGAAAACACAGAAAAGGCCCTGAGCTAAAATGAAACAAATACACATAAAGTTAAAGTTAAAGTCCCACTGAATGTCACACACCTGAGTGTGTGAAATTTGTTTTCCGCATTTAACCCATCCCCTGAGGGAGTGGTGAGCAGCAGCGGTGCCGCGCTCGGGAATCATGTGTTGATCTAACCCCCCAATTCAAACCCCTGATGCTGAGTGGATGGGTCACAAAAAGGAGGCAGTGGGTCCCATTTTTATAGTCTTTGGTATGACCCAGCCAGGGATCGACCCCACGACCTCCCAGTTTCAGGGCGGACACTCTACCACTAGGCCACTGAGCATGAGTGGGGAATCCCTTTGGTAGAGGAAAACACTTGACAGCAACTAGGATTGTGAATGCAGCATGACATGAACACATTGTGAAATGAGGTTGCATATATATACATATATATATATATATATATATATATATATATATATGTATATGGGAAATGGGAAAAAAGTGGATGTATCGATATTGGTATCGGTTATTGGTCAAATGAGTTGTTATATATTTTGGCATTTTGGCATATAAAGGAAATAAATCCAATATAGTGCATCCCTACTTCATACCATCCTGAAATTTCACAGTGGTTTACATGACTGTAGAAGTCATGTACCACCCCCACCCCTCTTTTGATCATCTTCGGCACTCAGCCTGCAGCCTCATGCCTTCGACTGAATCACAGCCATGATGATTTTCAGCATAACAGCACTTCCTTACATGTGATATTGCTTAAATACTCTGCTACAGCATAAGTGGCAGTTAAGCTAAGTGGTGTTGATAAAGGTCACTGTCAGCAGTCATTTTAGTTCTCTCTCATTTCTGACATATTCCTAGAAGCCTTTTGCAATAATGTTAATAATGTAGCTGAATTATTCACACAAGAAGGCAAGTATGGAACTTGGGAGCAATATAAGTTTTACTAGCATTAAAGTTTTATGAAACTTTTACACCCAGTCCTACAGACATGAATGAACCGTCAAACGACTGAAACAATATAATAATAACAAATGGCACAAACCACACCCCAAATTCATGCTTCACATTACTGCTGACTTATCTGTGTGCGTCATACACATGTATGGGCATGAAGGCATATGTGTACATATGACCACGTTTAGATTTGTATATGATGTATTGTATGTATCAGTATGTTACTGTTTACTGGCTGTGAACACAAATCTCCCTCTGGGACAGTAAAGACAGTCTATCTAAACTAATCAACAGTGCTCTCAAAAAGACATGAAAAGCCTGGCATTCACAGGATGATCATTTCCAGACTGGATCATTAGCTTCACTCTTTCAGTGATTACCGTTGTTGGATGGTTCGCTCGTGTAGGCTTATGACCAAGAAATATAACAATGTTAACTCATCACAGCAAAATCAGCAAACACAGTGTCACAGTGTCTATATGGTTCCACACCACAGACCGTTAACTCTGTAACTCTTTTTAACTGTTGGTATTTTTACACGATTTACGCTTAAACTTAACAGTTCTCAACAGTAACCAGTGTTAGCTGTTCTCAACATTAACAATGAACTCCTTCACACTGAGCCTCATTCACAAACAGTGTGTGCACACAAATCTGTACTTTGACTGCGCACAAATGCTTTTTACAAAAAATTGGGATTCATCAATATTTTCTTCCTTGAATTTGTTCATGCTCTGCAAACAAATTTAGAACTGCCTTAGACCATGTGTACGCACAAATGATGAAGGCCCGGCTGTCTTACAAAATGCAAACCCACCTTTTAACTAATTGCATAGCATATTAAAACTGCATTCATTAAAAAGGTTTTCATAGACAGCAATATTGAGAAACGTTAATTTACCACTGCATGGACTTTTTGGATGCCCTGTCATCCTCAGTTCTTGTCATTATTAAATATTTGAGTATGACAAAGAGTTTCACAGTCCTAGCTCACAGTGGAGTATATGAGAATGTCCATATTGAAATGTAACAGTTGTGTTCTTGTGTTAATTGTTTCTATTGATGCTGCCTGTAATGATGGGTACCTACACCAATTATTAGTACCATTAAATCATTATTGTTGTTGTTGTTGTTGTTGTTGTTATTATTATCAAGAAGCATCCACGGTATATAAAAGATTCAAATTTACCTCCAAACAGATGTTCAGATGACATATCTAACCTTGCTGGAAGACACTGCAGTCCGTGCCTTCAGTGGGGAGAGGGCATCTTCAAAGGCTGACATAACGTGTTTGAAGAGAATGACAGTGGCTTATCAGCTGTTTCTGACTGCTGAAGCTGGATTTATGGCAGGTCGCTCAACACTTTTGAAGAGTGTCCCTCAGCAGAAATTAAACAGTCATGTGACGTTTTCAATTTATGCTTTGGCGAAAGGTTTCAGTCGTCTTCAGGTTAACCAGATACACCCTGTGTTTACTTCTGTCGCATTCAGTGAAGTGTAATCTGCACAGACAACTGTTTTAAATCTCACAAATATCCAGTTGTTTATGTGTTTTTATTTTATTAGCTGCATATTTATTAATTGATAAAACCCCACTCTGTCTGTGAGCTTCAGATTCCCCTCGCTCGCCACAGTGGGTGGGAAATATGAATAAACAAATACAAACTGTTGATTTTTTCCCGTGGTGGCATTGACATTATAATTATTTGAAGGGAAAAAATGAAAAATTAACTTTCTTGATTAACCAATATTTTGTGGCCGGCCACATGTAGTATATTTTATGAAGGCAGTTTAAAATTGGTCCACTGACCACAATTAGCGCCCTAATCAACCTGACCTGGACCTGGAAATGCCTGCTGTAAACTAAGCATTTGGTCTAAAACAATCACATGACCAATGCACCAACACAGGACTTACATAGGGCATAGGACTTAGTCATAGGATTTACCCCAGGACTTTCCCATAGACACAGGTTAACTGTGTGAACATTGAGTCATTTTAAGGTCCATCCTCACCATGCTTCTTTTACTAAACCTTACCACAGAAATCTCTGTAACTTTAAGTTAATTACATAACTTTACGTTAAAAACATAGCATCACTCGTAAGGCACTAATTCATAGGATATCAACAAACCGTTGTATGAGGATACGTTGCAAAAATCACATCTCGTACAGCAAACAGCGAACACATGCCTAAAGACAGAGAATGCTGCAAACTCAAGTTGAGCCATCTTCCTTGTATGCATTAGGGTCAATTTACAGCTGGTTAATTTTCTGTTAGCATATTTAATATGGGAAACACCACGTGAAAGTAGACAGCATAAGCCAATATCTTAGTTATAAAAATTTACTTATCACTGGAGTTATAAGAGGGACAACTTAACAACTCAGACAGAGAGATAAACCAAACCAGAGTTACATTAACTCTACAGAGAGGTTTGTGAGGCTCTCATTAACACCAGGAATTTCACTCTGCGGGGGTCTATCCACAACACATATTTACAGTTAAAACTAAAAGGAATAATACATGAAACCCAATACTTGACTTTGCATATACTTATTGGAATGCATTCATCAGCTAAGCAAGTATGAAAACTAGTGTGAGCATCTACAGTTATCTGATGTACAGCGAGAAAAAATAGCAACTATGTCACTGTCTGTGTATTTATTTCTAAAAGCATATCCATTACTTGACTCTGTGAAATATTACAGCAGCATCACCAGAAGCATTTCAGTACTTAAATGCTGATGAAATAAAATAACTAATTTCATCAATCGTTGTTTCACTCCATGGAATTTATGGAATGCATTTATTTTATCTCACACCTCATCTTCTTGATAGTTGCAATATCTAATGGCATGCAGTCATATGAAATAAACCAGCCTGACAATTTGTGTGATTGAAGTTCTGCATGGAAACGTACACAAATATGCCTGTTCATTTTCTGTGATTTGACACACTCGTCTCCTTTCTCTTTTCTTCTCTCTCATCTTCTCACACAGTCAGGATTTCTCTGAAGCTGTACTTCTGTATTGGTTTGTCAGGGAAAAAAGTTAAGTCTGTTTAGACATTTCTGACCATGTTTGTAGACTGTCAATACAAAAATGCAACTCTTTATGTCTGGTGACTGTGTGCCTACTGGTGTTCTGAACAGGACTGGACTGGGATAATAACTCTTTTATTCTGCTTACTGTTTATGCCAGTTAGTTTTATTACTACATACTGGTTCAAAGGGAAAAAAACATCCAAAATGGTTCAAGAGGTAGTCAATTGCACTTCCATTACTAAGGCTACATGAGTAAATATTTATATACTGTATATATAATGATTGTGCACTTTTGGAGTGTTTGCTTTCTACCTGGCATTTCCTCAGACCTTTGACTGGACTTGTTGATCATCATGAAGCTCTGAGTAACTGGGGGTACTTCCATCAAACAGAACAAAACATACAAGTCAACTCTCCTGCTTTCTACACTATAATTATGCCACTGATAAAACACAGAATCAACCCTGAAAGGATAGTGGTCATATTTTATGCACAGGGTGGCCCTGCTGGAATGTTTTGTCATGCCCCTTGCTGGCAATTATCTCTGTAGATGTGAGAGAGAGTATGTTAAAGGAGAAAAAAACTGCCAATTGCTGCAAAACTGCAGTCTAACAGTCTACAGAACTGAGTGACTGTAGCTGCCCCGTATTGCTTTTACTTTGATTTACCCATTTAATTTTACATAAAATTGACCAATCGACTGGCTGGGCCACCAGAAATGCTCCCAATGGGGCATTGGGCCTGGCTCTGAAGGTACAGTATGTGAAGTCCTGTTCATATCAAGGTAGCTTTATTGGCATTCACTTCACTTCAGTGGGGAGAAGGTACAGAGGACGAGAAAGAAACAGTTACATGTTGTCTGTAGGCCATTGTAGTGTCACTATTTGGGGTATATTGCAGGGAAAAAAAACTGAGATTGAATCATATTTCCAGCCAACCCAATCACCTCAGAAAATGTTGGCATCGTACATTTCTTCAAACCGGGGATATGTTACATTTGCATGTTACTATGTAGCGGATGTTACTATGTAGGGGATATGTTGAAACTATGTAGATACAAAATCACTTTTATCTCATGCAGGCTCAGCCCTCTACTGGACTCCATAGGCACTCCTCTCCTTCAATCACTAACACGCATTCAGCCAGTGAGATTTGCATAAACATAGCTGGCCAGTCAGGATGTGCCTACCCAAATATGTGCAGACCCCACAGTATATAAGGCAGTGCACGACACGCCCGCCACCCTCTTTCACTTCAGGTGATTGCTCACTGATCAGCTTTCTACCATGTACAGACCAGTGTTCAGCAGCCACCTCACTGCGAAGCCTGCTGAGAGCTGCTCAAGATTAGGCACCAGCAACAGAGGGATCACTTTAGAGGCTTAGGTGTGATGCACCTCTGTGAAGAAAGTGAACCGTCAGTCGAGATCGGCCCCCTCTCCAACCATCAACACTACACAGCTAAGACAATAGATGCATTTCCAGAAGATGGCGACTTACATTTAGCTTGTCAGGATCAGTGTGGCTGGGTCGATGTTATGTCGCGACAGGGCGTTCCTGTGTGGTAGAACGAAGGTCAAAAAATATTGTAACCCTTGTTGAATTAGCACAGGTGGAGCCCTCTACTTAGGGGCCCTGTCACTCCTACAGCACTTGCTAAAGAGAAAGAGGATGGCAGTCATCATGTTGACCTGCCCTATATACTGTGGGATCCACACATATCCGGGTAGTCACATCCTGATTTGGAGGCTAGGTTTATGCAAATATTACCCATCGAGTCCAGTAGAGGGCTCTGCCTGTGATGATACAACTAGGTTTACAACAAAGGTCATGTTTTGGCTTAAAATACCCCGGGGGGGGGGGGGGGGGGGCACAATCCAACCAGGGAAAGCCAAGATGTCTTTGCAAAATGCAACCGCTTTTTGTGCCTTAAAGCAACTCAAAACCTAAAAAAACATTCATGTTTGGGGGCTGAGACACCCATGGAAAAAGAGCCACGGCTCACTAAAAACACCCGCATTTGATACCTAAAAAACTAATAAGTACAACTGGGTTTGTTATTTGTTGGTCTTGAACAGACAGCTTGGCAGGTATCTAAGCTAGGTGACATGCCTTTCACCACCCCCTCCACCATATACTACATCACTTTGAAAGTGTTGATATGATATATGTTATACATACAAATGTAATGTTGTCATGGTTTGCAGAAATGTACAGTGCCAACATTTGCTTCTGACGATGAGGCTGATCCAGCTTGTGGACAAAGAAAATGAAGAATAACAGTCACCAGGTCACATGCAAGTGACTGAGATAATGCACATTGCACATGCCTGTGCACACTATTCAGACTGTGTCCATGTCTAACTATATGCCAATGCCCAATATGTTCCTTGGGCTCATGTTTAACACATGATAGTTCTATGAAATCCCTCTAAAGGAAGACAGGACAGGTCTGGGTGCCAGCGGCTTCGAGGGAAGAATCACTTTGGTTGAAGGTAGACTCAAATACTTTGTTGGGCTCAGAATCTTTTGATGCTTTGGCTGTAGGGAAAAGTGTGTCATCAGGCTTAGCAGAGTCAACCACTACTTTCACTAGAAATGCGAAATGTGGAGGCAGCTTTGCTTGTACCACACTGAGACACACCAGGGAGGCATCCTTTGTATCCATCCCTGCAAGGCTTAAATACTTGGAATATTTGCCAGTGGGTAGCCTCATGAGCTGCACCAAATTTCCCTGGGGAATTCCCAGTTGTAGACCAGTAGGTAAATCCTTCCATTTGATTATTTGAGTAGAAAATTCAGCTTGTTTATAACCGGTCAGAGCATGACTAATACCTACTGTATTGCTGTAGTTGTGGGGAAATGAAAACATATCTTCAGGTGTTTTAAGGCATTGCAGGAAACTTAACAACTTTTCACCGAGTGCTCCTCATAACATGAACTGTTTTGAACCCAATGGTTTTGGTGGCAGGTTCTGACTTGTGTTTCCACTCTTTTATACAGACCAGAAGGTGTTGGATATAGGTCACTGAAAATCAATAGAAAGAAATTTTATGCGATGTAGGACAGACAACGGTGGAATAAGTGGTGATAATAGTGATTAGTGATTGGTTCACATGTAATTCATTAATTACATTCATGGAAGGGCCACACCTACAGCAGGTCGACAGAATGCAGCAGAGCACGAACAGCACCTTTCTGTTTTGTACCATCAAAGCAGCCCATTGCTTGATTCTATCCTGAATCCAAAGACAGGGAATTGCAATGCTGCGTTTTGCCTCATTACCCTGCTACTTAGTTGAAAAAATATCTTGCTACTGGAAATGTGAAATGATTTTGAAAATACCTAAGCTAAGCTAACCTTACTATACTCCCTGACACTGTGCAAATGATCCACAGTTTACATGGACAATGCATAGCAAGACAGTAAACCACATTTTCAATATTCAGAATTAGAAATCAATTTCTTTCAATTGTATATTCAAACACTTTTTTGCAGTGCTTAGCTGAACTTAAGTCCTGCTTAATTAACACTGCGTTGCCTCCTGCAAGAGCTGTTGCTTTCCATCCCGCTGAGAGTACCTGGAACTTAGGTTTAGTATTACCTACTGAACAGTGCCTGAATGTAGTTTCAAGCGTAGGCAGAGTACAGTAAAGCAAGTATGGGTGGTGTGGGACCTACAGTTGGAATTAGATAATAGACTGGCTGCAGCGTTTTGCATGAGTTGCAAGCACAACAGTACAGCTTGACTGAAACAGAAGAAAAGAGCATTGCAATAGTCTAGGCATGAGAAAACAAGGGTATGAATTAGTACCTCTAGTTCTCTTGTTGACAGCATAGATTTGATTTTTGTGATGTTATGGAGTTGGAGGAAGCAGGTGTGCACAAGCTTGTTTATTTGAGGGTCAGAGTTGAGATTCTTGTCCGAGATTACACCCAGGTTTCTTGTGGAGGGTTTAACATTGGTGACCAGAGGTCCAATGCAAGATATCATGTCAGACACAAAGTTATCAGGACCAGTAAGACGAATATCAGTTTTGTTTGAGTTTAGCTGAAGGTGATGAAGTAGAACAAGAAAAGAAAAGCAGAATCTGTGACAATGGCTGTATGTGAAGTTATGGGTGTAAAGCTACCTTAGTGGAAAAGGTCTGTTAATGGTGTGACGTCTACTGTAGCTACTGATTTTGGATGTCTTTGTAGCGTAGTGGTTTAATATACATACTGCATGCTATATACCTGTAAATACTGAAATGCACTATGATGCATGGTCTCAATTATAAATCTGGCCATATACTGCTCCCTCTCTCTTGATGCTCCCTGTTTGCTAATTTCTTTCAAAAAATGTATAAAAAAAACTGTCTGCTGATCTTATAAGAAATGCCACATTAAACAGTTACAGATCTGCTGATGCTTATTTAATATTGGAAAGATCTGTTTTAATGTGCTTTCAACATATATATATATATATATATATACATATATAATTTAATTGTTATTAAAACGTGTTGTTTCCACAAATGGAACATTAGAGGAAAGTCTGGTGCTGTCCCTCAGTCAGTTAATAATGGAATAACTCCTACAACATTATGACAACACCCACAGTGTTTTTTAATTCATTTATGAATATCTCAAACCCTCATAGTCACTAATTGATTTTCAATGGACCAACTCCAGGAGGTGTCACCTGATGACATAAATTAGAGTCTCTGCTCTGCTCTGTTTTCTCTTGAAAAGTATTATAATTTCACCATGTGTATTGTAGGTGAAAACCATTTGCAACAACTTTAAGCTTGTTGAAGTGGCATACTGTACTCCTGGTAAAGAATTGGTTGTAAAAAATTTAACTGATTAAATTAAGTCTTAGACTATCAGAACTAGCACAGACTAATACATAATGATAGACTACTTGTCACTTTGAGTGTCTGTCATGTAAATATGTCCTCTCTGAATGTGGCAGATTATGACTACCACCTACATTCAGACAAGTGCATTCTATACAAAGGGCTAAAATGAAATTAAAAAAGAAAAACAGAATCAGTCATAATCAGCCTTTTGTTAGTATACATGGGGTTGTCAGTCCTGAAGATTCAGATCCTGAAGTCTGAGTTTAACCTGAAATGTAATGCATGCTGGATTGATTTCTCCACAACCGTGCCATTGATATGGACATACACCCATCATGAATGAATTTAAAGTGATAGTTCAGGTTTTTGGACATGAAGTTGTGTGAAACGCTGACCATCTGTAGCTCTGATGTGACGGTGTCACTACTCTCAATGAGCCTCCTGCTCTGAGAAATCGCCCGTAGCTTACCGGAGAAAAAGTAGTTCTGAAGATGTACGGGGGACACGTAACCAAAAGGTTTTAAGCTACAAAAAACTATGCATGTGTTTTGTTAGACTATTTCAATAATTTTAAAACATCCCCGCATTACGTCAGACCTTGCTATCAATTGGGATATTTTCTGGCCAGTATCACTCCGCCGTGCAGGCCTGCAAGACAGCATGGCAACAGAAATCAATAAGACAGTTCATCACCACGCCGTGCAGGTGCGCAGGATAGCAACGGCTAACAAAAACTTCATCGGCTGTTTCCAACAGAAAACCAGTAGGCTATTATTAGTGAGGAGAAAGATGTACTAGCCCTATATATATCTACTACTACAGCGCAAACACTGGCTCAGGCTCACGACACACCCTCGTCAGCTGCTGTAGGTA
>NC_065508.1:36235081-36314430 GCF_006386435.1 Epinephelus moara | reverse complement strand
AGCAAGGTCTGACGTAATGCGGAGATGTTTTAAAATTATTGAAATAGTCTAACAAAACACATGCATAGTTTTTTGTAGCTTAAAACCTTTTGGTTACGTGTCCCCCGTACATCTTCAGAACTACTTTTTCTCCAGTAAGCTACGGGCGATTTCTCAGAGCAGGAGGCTCATTGAGAGTAGTAACACCGTCACATCAGAGCTACAGATGGTCAGCGTTTCACACAACTTCATGTCCAAAAGCCTGAACTATCACTTTAATGTTAGTCCATATTTAGCATTGCCATAAAATTTCTTAAAAATGCTGACCTGTACCAGTAAGGTAAGAGTAGGAATCCAGCTTAATGGAGTGGGGTCTATTACCAACCCATTTCTGTTATGTGTAAACCAGTACATTGGCCATCTAAAAACACTTGGACATTGGAACTAGGGCTGGGTATTATTTAAAAAATCACAATACCAGTACCAATACCAGTACACTTAAAGGTGATAGATATAGGATTCATACTTCCCGGTCAGTAGGTGTCGCACTCACACTCGCCCGCTCTCGCTCCACTCTTCAGTTCTACAGGTTGCCAGGTTCGTAAACGACAGACACTGGAGACAGCAATGTCAAGTGAAGAGTCTTTTGTGGTATAGTAATAAAAAATAATAATAATAAATCATGAATCCTCTCTTGTGCACCCTGTAACACACTGTAACAATCTCCGTAAAGCATTTTTTGCTCTACTCGTCACTAACGTAATTAGTCAATTAGGGTCCTTTGTCGTGGTGGACACACGGATTCCCTGATTCAACAACGTCCTGTATACACACAAAAACAGGAAAGTGTTCTTGATAGTAAAACGGCAAATATATTCCTTTGTTATAATTTCCCACCAATAATAAAAATAATAATAATAATAAATGATAGTTAGGCTTTACTAGATATTTGATATATTCAGTAGATTTACTTTTTTACGACACTATTTGACAACTCTACAACCGGTACAATCACAGTCCCAAAAACGAACTTGCTAAAATATCTGAAATTAACCATCATCCTTACTTTTTCTTAACATAGTTCATCTAGGTACAGTGCAATTACTAGTTCGGCTTTACTAGATATTTGATATATTCAGTAGATTTATCTTTTTTAGGACTCTACTTTACAGCAAGCCACAAAAAACTAATGTTACCGTCCCAAAAACGCCATTTCTAGAGTATTAGGTAAAATATCTGAAATTAGCTGACATTTTAACTTTTTCTTAACATAGTTCATCTAGGTGCAGTGTAATTACTAGTTCGGCTTTACTAGATATTTGATATATTCAGTAGATTTACTTTTTTACGACACTGTTTGACAACTCTAAAACCAGAACAATCACACTCCCAAAAACGCCGTTTCTAGAGAACTTGCTAAAATATCTGAAATTAACCATCATCCTTACTTTTTCTTAACATATTTCATCTAGGTGCAGTGTCATTACTAGTTCGGCTTTACTCGATTATTAGATACATTCAGCAGATATATCTTTTTACAACCCTGCTGCGTTAGTTAGCAAACATCAGCTTACCTGTCCAGAAGGAAAGCAGCAACCTCTGCGTGGCTTTTTAGCCCATTTTCTGCCTTCAGCTGACACCAACGATCAAAAGCTGAACCAATACTGATTCTGGTTTTGCTTCTCTGTTAATCGGCTAGAATTTGCGATGGATAGCGCTGGGACGACGCCATACCTCTGCAGCTATCACAATCTGGAACCCTGCTTCCCCCGTAACCAATGTAACCAAATCAAAATATTGACATATTTTGGACCCGTCAAAATTTCTAAAACAGTTATTTCTCGACTGTAATAATTTTTTTCAGGAAAATATAGACTTTAATTCTACACCTTTCTAGACGTTCTATGGATGTATTATTTATTGTTTTAAATATTCGTTTTGATGAAACAGCTATACATATGACCTTTAAAATGATAATGATACCAGGAGAGCACCTCATTCAAGACCCATAATGTGAATGGAGTGGTGTCTAGTATAGCCATACTTTTAAATATTTTGGTGGCACGCACAAACACACACACACACACACACACACACACACACACACACACACAAACAGTGACAGGGCTATCTGTTAGCATTCCACAGCTTAAAGTTAACTTATAGTTATTAAGTTAAACAGCTTGGAGTTGGATGTTTGCCACCTCTACTGTGTTGGCTCATGCTAACCATGCAGACATTGAACTGACTGTTCCACTGGAGGAGAACGGCTGCAGAGAACGCAGCAACAGAAAGTCTGCTGATATAGTGGGAAGTGTGGAACTGTCAGACCCCTGGCGCATAAATGATTGACTGAAGGTACAGTTTGACCTGAAACCTTTTGATACCACAGTTACTGGATTATTTCGATTGTTACCAATACACAGCCCTAGTTGGAATAGTGCAGCATCTTACACATGAGAGTATTCACAGTTGGAAGTGAATTTCATGTGACATTCAGGGACCCAGAAAATCTCTCCCTGATCTGTTACCAAAGAAAAAGCTTCAAAACTAAGAACAAAGACCTCTAAAGCACACACTCACATTCCACGTTTACTCAAAGGAGGGTGTAGGAGAATATGCACTGGGTGAGCAGCTTTCACATTCAAAGAATGTGACACCATGTTTGGATTCCTCATGCATTCAGATTGTAACATTCAAACTCCAGTTTCAGTGTCAGCACTTTGGACTTGTTCATGTAAAGTTTAAGTGCAAAGAGAAGAGGCCTTGCAATATATTATGCATGCTGCGTACAGTATAGTGGTTGTACAGTTTAATGCCCTTTTAGTCTCCTAATGCCTAGAATCCTAATCAGAATTCACAGGATGAACTGTTTATATAGCTGGGTAGAGTGCTCAAAGAAACAAGGCTGCTGGCTTGATGAACTTGTCATCATTTTGAATTAAAGAAGAGTTATTTTCTTAAAATCAACATATTCTTGTGTTATATTCTACTACATATTTGACAGGTATATTTTCAAAGGTACAAAGAGTTCTGGTACCAGATATTTTTGATAAAACTAACACTGTATAAGGCTTCTACTGCAAGTTAAGGTGAAAGAGGTAGTGAATGGAGACTGCGTTAATCTGTTTAGCCTTATCTGTGGTGCTGCAACACATTGCCAACATGGGGCCAGACCATGGGGAGCCTCTGCATAGCTGACACACATTTGGTCCAGTGGAAAACTCTTTGATTCATGTGTCCATTTTAGGGCATCCATTTGAGAGAAACTCTGACAAGATATGTCATCTCCTGACGAGAATGCCAGTGCACCATGATACGTTAGAAGGCAAGAGTAATTCAATTCAATTATAAAATACCCTAAACGGGCTACAGGATTATCCTCTTTAGTTTTGTCAAGTGTAATGATGTGGCTCTGTGTTTTTCTGATTAGGGCCCAAGCCTTTCTCTGCCATAAAGAGAACAAGAAAAGAGAAAGCATCGGTCCTTCCAATTCAATGCACACTGGTCTAATAAGCTTCAGGGCTCATTATAGAGTAGAGAGAGGCTTCTCCCTTTCTCTCAAAATGCAAGTAATGAGCCATTTGAAATATTCCACAACATTAGGATAACTGAAATTGGAGAGTAAGCCCTTTAAGCTTTGCTTGTGTAACGCATTTAAAAGTGCTCGTTCTTTCCTGAGGCTGGTGGGGATTTTACTTTCAATTTCTCACCTACCGATCCCGATGGCCATTTGGCCCAGGATGCACTGTTTTCATTTTCCTGTTTGGTACGATGGCCGCGTTCACACGATGAGCACATGCAGAGATGTTAAACCAGCTCCCTTGGCTTTCATTCAAATAAATTATTTGATGTTTTATATGCAACAGCACTGTGTGTACTATTAATTATTTGCTCTGAGACATTTTTACATTCCGTCCTGCAGTTTGTATTACCCCGAGGCCTAATTTTGGGCATCCTAATCACTCCACCTGTTTTCAATGAGGTGTTTTGATTAGATGAAAACACGTCAAAACTGCACAATGATACACTCATCTGATATGTAGTCAGTCTGTTTAGTCTTAAAAGTAAGCCTTGTTTGAGCTGATGTGGCCCATTGCTAAGGAGATTATCTGCTGTTTTTGAGGCGTGAAGCAGCTTAGCCATACACCCCTCTGGACAGGACGGAAGTCCATTGCAGCGGCTCAACCCACATCTATCTTTTGAACACAAACTGGCAAGCAGAAAGGGTTGGCTTCCTTTTTTAATTATTCAGTATTGTTCAGACCAAAGTATCCCAGCATTAGGACTGATGACGATCTAGTTTGGTTGTTGATCTACCTCCAAGAGGTCATCTGTTCAAATTTGGTACACCAGGCCAACCAGCAATCTTTCTGTTTTTGGTCCGTATGGACTACATTGTTGGGGCTTCTTTGATGCTATAATGAATATCTACGTAAGCATGCAGTCAAACATACAGGTAACTAAAGCAGATAATAAAATTTGTACCATTTGATAATGTGCTGCAGGGATGACCTTTATTTGTTGGTTAATGTGGAAGTTAATATCACCCTGGTTCCCTTGACAAAAATCCAATGACATTTTTTCATTGGATTTTGGATAATGGCCGAAAATAAGCCCTGTTGCAAACAAAACTTTATAATACTTACACATTTTGTTCAGCAAGTTAATCTTCACAAATTAAAGCAGCTTTTATGATTTGTAAAGAGTTGATGCAGTCTTCACAAGTAAAAAGCTAATGTTAGGCTAAAAATGGACTACACTACAACTTCACCACTACAACTGACTACGCCACAGTTGTTTGACTTCAACTTCACCACTACAACAAGGCTGTAAAGCCGTGTTTGGCGTGATGATGCTCTTTTGTCTCATTTAGCCATTTATTTGCAACTGCCTTTTATTAGGCACAATACTTCCAAATTCCAATGTATTCTCATAGAGCGGTTTGTATGATATCCTACCAAAGATGCATGCACAACAGTTCATATGATATCCTATGAATTTGTGCTCCACAAATGACGTAACTTCCATAATGTACAGTTGTGTAATCAACATAGAGGTTAGGTTTAGGCAATAAAAGTTACTAAGGCTAGGTTTAGGAAAAGAAACATGGTGAAGATGTACCTTAATATGACTCAGCGTTCACAGGGTTCCAAACTCGCGACTCCAGGTGAAAGACCGAAGTAAAACCAGCTCAGTGGCCTAGAGGTAGAGTGTCGAGTCATACCAAAGACTATAAAAATGGGACCCACTGCCTCCTTTTTGTGACCCATCCACTCAGCATCAGGGGTTTGAATTGGGGGGTTAGATCACCACATGATTCCCCAGCGCGGCACCGCTGCTGCTCACCGCTCCCTCAGGGGATGGGTCCACCGCTGCTGCTCACCGCTCCCTCAGGGGATGGGTCAAATGCAGAGAACGAATTTCACACACTGTGTGACAATCAGTGGGACTTAACTTAACTTAAAAGTCATTTTTTTTGTGACCCATCCATGATCCCCACCTGCCGTCTTACAAGCGCTCAGGACTGCGTCCTTGTTTACTGTCGTCTACATGTGGGGTATTTACTGGTGTCTTTTCTGTTGTAGAACAAAACGTGAAAGTCATTTAAGCTTGTATTAACCACAGACCTTATTTCAGACATCTAACCAAAAATCAGTTAAAAAAACAAACACTGACTTCAAGACGAGGGAGACTGGAGTGCTAAAATGCTAACTCATTTCTGGGTTTTAAGACTTATTTCTGCACCACTCTAGAGCCAGTTCAAAAAAAGATCCTTGCAGAAAATGAGAGAGGTCTAATAAGAGTCTCAGCAACAAAGCAAGTAAGTGCATTTCCCAAAATGTCAAATTGTTCCTTTGAAGAGTAATCAAACCAAGGAGTTTTTCCTGAAGTGCCTCTACCCTGGAAATTTGAAAAATGCCTCTTGAACGTAAAACAGTATTAACATGGGCAGGGCTGGGAGGGGGGCTAAGACATGCTCATTCACTCCTTTGTGTTGTGGAAGAGAAGTCAGGGGAGGAAGGGTGGTTGGTTGGTGATGAAAGCTGCTACCATATCCATCACCTGCCACTAGATCAGCCAAGCAGCCAGATAAAATGTCAAGATTTGAACCTAAATCCATCAACAACACTGCTAAATGCTCATGTGGGTTTGGGTTTTAGTTACTAGCTGGATGTAAATTTCATACACTGAAGTTCACATCTAGCAATTAGGGAGGCAAGAAAGGCATTTGGCTAAAGGGTGTAGTACTCTTGGATTTCTCCAGCAGTCTTTGGTTTAAACATTATCATTTTGGAAAATTAGAACATAATGAAGGAACCGTGTTTGCACCTTAGAGGTTGTATGTGTGAGTGACTCCATTCATGAATGCTTATTAAAACTCAAGAAAGACAGCCGACGTGTGAAGACTTTTTCTTTGAACTGTTCATTAAATAGTTGTTTTGCCACCACATGGTCTAGTGCAGTGCTTTAAAATGTTCCTACAACTCCTGGCCATTACATAGCAATGCAGTGTACAGTGATTATTGTACCTGCTGTACTGACTTCCGTGAAGTGGTTGCCCAAGTCATTACAGATACAGCACTCCTGCAGGAAGCAGACAGTGTGCATTGAAGGCGCACAATGTCAGATCCAGAATACAATATTTTACTGACTGAAAAATATACAACCATCAGCACATTCTGCACTTTGTGGCACAAACTTTAAAATAGTGAGCGAGCTCACACAGTATACAACTGTCAAACCTAATCATCTACACTGTCTGTGGATGTAAATTAAAAAATGCTGTGGTTATAACACAGAATGTATTCCAAATGCAGAACTGAAGCAAATAGACTTGAATCCTAAAAGGCGCTTAGGTCGCAGTTGTTTGAAACACTAAAACTATTGAAACACAAGCTGTTAATTAGTTTGTGTAGACAAGTCTGTTTATTGAAATGGAAGTGTACCGCCCCTTTCACACATGTAGTCTATTCCTGAAATGTTAAGGAACGTTTCCTCCATGGGGTCACGTCTGGATGGAAACAGGGATCGATTTCTGGGAAATCTCTAGTGCTAGTTTCCCTCCTCAATACATCTTCGCATTTCAGGTAAAATGCTGGTACGGCTGTGTTGTGAATGTAAGCAGTAACATTGCAGGGTAAAGCGTGTAAAAGGTTATGTCCATCTGAAGAAAGACGCTTGTAAGGTGGAGCAAGCAAACCAACCACAAGACTCCACTGGGTGGAGCGTGTAGTAGACCGAGAGAAGCCTGCTACACTATTTCTAATGCTGAAACCGTTACTCAAATTAATCACAAAGGTGATTATCAGGAAAATAATTTGCAACTATTTTGATAATCAATTAATTAATTATGTTTTTGTTTTAATGTTGTTTTGTTTTCAAGTAAAAATGCCCTAATACTCTATGGTTGTGGCTTCCCGAATGAATATATGCTTGTTGTTGCTTGATATTAAACTTTAGGTTTTGAACTATTGGTTGGACAAACCAAACAATTTGAATATGTAATCTTGACTATTGCCATCTTTGGTTAAGTGTAATCGGTATGAATTTTTTTTTACTGTTTTCTGACACTTTGAGGACGTATAGACTGATTGATGATTGGAGAAAATAATCCCCAGAATAATGGATAATGAAAATAATTGTTAGAGGCAGCCTAATCTGAGTCAGGACAATTGGTTGTCCAGATCCCTCACTTAATGGCTCACCAGCTGTTAAGTAAGGGGAGCTTTAACATGACATGAGACACAGATTGTTCACTTGAAAACTGGGATATCCAGTCATCATTAATTTAAAGTTGGCAAAGCCTCCTCATTGTCATGTTTGTGCCGAGATAGATCAAAGGAGAGTCTGGAGGCTGTGTGTCCCGCCAGGAGCTACTGTCTCAGCTAGGATGACATTTTGCGATTTGGGCTGTTTCCATCTAAGAAACAACACCACTTGTAGAGCATGTTTATTCAGCATGTCTGAGTAATTCAATAAACCTTGTGTGTTGGATGTGGAAATAAGAGGTTGCCAGTTTCTATGAGAAACATGCCAACTGAGAACTATACTCAGTAGGTGATTTGAGTGGGGACCACCACCACACCACTCTCTCCATCCCCTGGGTCCAAACCCAGATCCCGTTCTATTGGTCCCATTTGTGAAACTGGTTTGTGAAAAATAACAAATCACATACTAGGTTTTGGGATCATTGGCCCTAATTGAGTTACTTATTACCCACTATCCTGCATTCAAATCACATCAAATACAGTTGTCTGGATTGATGATACCACTGTTTGATATGTTGTACATTTAAACTCACTGAACCAGAGGAAGGCAATTACGTTTGAACAAGTTCATTTAAAAAAAAAAAAAACATATCTAAGTAATGCATTACATGAATTCATTAACCGTGAGAGACCCGCAGGATTGTCAGCAATCTCAGCAGACATTACTATCTTTAAGAGACTCTGGCGCACTCATTTTTTGAACTAGCGCAAAGGTAGTGATGGTATCATGTGAAATTAGACAACCCAAGGCATCCTTTGGTACCAACCATACTAGCTTGTAGGGAAGAGGGCTAAATAACAATAAATTAGGGTAAATTTTGGCAAGTAAAGACTGGTCTGGCCATTTTCACAGGGGTACCTTGACCTCTCACCTCAAGAATGAAAATGGGTTCTATGGGTACCCACGAGTTCTTGCAACCTCACCACTAGGTGCCACTAAATTCTTTGCACTGGACCTTCAACTATTGTTTTTTTGGGGAGTTTTTCCTTATCCGCTGCGAGGGTCATAAGGACAGAGGGATGTCGTATGCTGTAAAGCCCTGTGAGGCAAATTGTGATTTGTGATATTGGGCTTTATAAATAAAATTGATTGATTGATTGATTGATAAATGTAGTTGTTACAATACTGTGTGTGTTTGTGTGTTAGAGCAATGACAGGACAGACAGACAGACAGACAGACAGACAGACAGACAGAGCAGAGCTTGAAAGTGTCAGCATTGAATTTCCACCATGGAAATACACATATAGACTTCTAGAGAGATACAGTTTCAATTGGACCTTGAATGGAGATCCATTAAGTACAAGATCACATCACTCTGTGTAATGCAATCTCTCCTTTCAACCACTGCTGTCTGCAGTCTTTTGTTATACACATGTATACATGTGTACTGTAAAAAAAGCCAATTAGAAAACCGGTTACCCGAAATCGGTGCACTACAGGAGAAATCTATCCAGGGAACACAGGTTTCTCTAATCCCCAGCCCTGATTACAGAAAATGAGCTTCTGGTTTACATGACTTTTAAGAAATCAGCTCTCTGGAGAAAACCTACTGTAACCCGGTTACTTAAAAGCATGTAAACACACATGTGGATGCTAAAATACACAAGGTTGCACCGACACAAATAATACTTCTCAAACTCCCTAATAATGAGGCTGGGAATATTAAAATCCCTTGGCAACCTAGTTTCCACACACAAAATGGATTGATTGGATGATAGATTCCTGTTCTTTTTACACATGCTGCATCATTAGCATAGGTCTGGACTGCCAACTTACCAAACATCAGTGGTATGCATACTGTCTCCTCAATTAAATATCAACAGTCCACATCAGACAAAGTTCTGTTAGACTAAAATCCTCAATGGGAAGTATCAAAGTATCTGTGGATTCAGAGTGAAGGCGGTGCCATGGTACAGATCATCAGATCAAACCGAACAGGATGGAACTTGTCTTACCCTGCTGTGAAATCAGTGATGCACTTACTGCAGCAGGGAGGAGCAGCAAAAAGGATGTGCACCAGATTCAAGGAGAGAATACAGTGAAGGTTTTTACCTGAACGAGTTTATTTATAACCAAATGTAATACATACATATCTGACCTCATAAACATCTCGCCAAAGGACTGCAGTTGAAAATTAGCCAGCTGGCTAACACTGGCACATTTACATAGATGTTGATTAATGTGGGTTGTCCTTATAAATAAATATACGGAATATGAATTACTGTTGGTCATCTTGCTATGCACATGGACACGTGGATGAAAAAGCAGATGGTCTCTATCCACTCCAATCTTTGCTAGACTTTTATGAAATGCAACTTTGTTTTTATATTTTACCCTACTTAAAGTGGAATCTTCTCCAAATACTGTGGCAGGGAGTCTGCAGTCTTAGGAAACACTTCTGGGACAATCTTACAAACATATTCCTCTTTTCGAACCCTAGATAATGCAGCCCAGTCACCAAAAGAAATGGTTGGTATTGTACTTTTTTGCAAACCACAAACATGAATACATTTGCATGTTTCAAATGTATCATATCAAGGTTTGTAAGATGACATACTATATGAGCTGACTTTGTTAGAGGGAGGTGAAGGGGATGGGGGATGGTGTGACATCTTGGCAAGACGCCACTGTACACCAAACCTCTGCAACCAGTGTTCAAAGCTGGTTGTGATTTAGCAAGTCATTGCTGTGTTTCCACAGGCTTTTAAAGCACCAAATCTTACTCTGACCTTGTCACATATTGACGTTTGGTCATAGACTTTCCATGTAGATATGACATGCAAGGTACTGTGGGTGCGTTGGTTGTTGACATTCTGGGAAGCCGTGTCAACTGCCTGTTACATGCATTGTTTGCATTCAAAAATCACCTCCAGTCTCTGTCTCTTTCAAAATAAACACACTACATAGTTACAATGCCACAAACTGACTTTTTCCTTCAACAACAAATGCATGTGGTACATTTTGCCAACACACTTGTGATTAGGGTTAGGCAACAAAAGCACATGGTTGGGTTCAGAAAAAAGGAAAAGGTTTGGCTTTATAATCTTACAGGAAGTAAACACCAGTCTCCCGGGTGAAAGTCAGTGGTTGTTCAATCTGGAAATCCATCGGTTAAAAAAAAAAAAAAACCTCTGGAGGCACTGCCCGTAGTTTTTCGACTAACGGAAGTACAGGGGCCTCAGGGATCGCTCAACCCCTTCACTTCTGGCGGTGCCCCCAGGGAATCGCAAATACTTCCAGGTAGAAAACCAGCAGAGTTTAGCTATATATATCACATTTTTCACGTCACTATATCACCGTTTAGACTAATCTGATGTTTGTAAAGTCTATAAACACAATGATTGAACAAACATTACTATTTCTCTGTGCACGTTTTGTAATTAATAACATGGTTGTCGTAGTCGTCTTTCACACAGGGCTGCTGACAGATTCTACAATGTAAATTGCAGAATCTGTCTTGAGAGATTAGTGGTTGTTGGACCCATCCACCACCTTTCCCGCCTGCCATGCTCAGTCTGCTGCCTTAACTTTTGTTGTTTTCCGGCCACGTTTCCCCCTGACACCACTGGGTGCTGCTAAACGATGACAGCATCTGCATCCTCATATCACGCCGATGTGAAAGGACTGCTTTTTTCGTCAGTGTCTCACACTGACCAAGCACCAGATTTTGACGACTGTGTATTGCTTTTTTTTCCTGGCAGGGATAGTTTATTACTAAGACATCATTGATTTTCTAGCAGGGATTGTGCCCCCCAAAACCAGGTATTTTGAGCCAAAACATCATTTTTCCTAACTATAACTAAGTGATTTTTTTTTTTTGCCTCGATAACATATCAAGACATTATTAGGGGCCTGGCAGCCTAAGCTATTGTTCCCTATTGTTTTGCTGCATGTTCTTCTTCTTCTTCTTCTTCTTCCGAGGAAATCCTACTTCCCATGCGCGAAAAATCACCAAACTTTGCACAAAGGTCCAGTCCCATGCCAGATTGCCTCAGCTGCAAAAACAGGCCAATAGTCCTGATGGTGGCGCTACAGCAAGCCTCTAAATTTCAAAATTTTGAAAATTCACAACAAATCAACCATATGTGCTACAGATTTGCAACTTTCACCAAAATGTAGCCCCAATACTGAAGAAACTTTTGTACATTTAAACCTATTGCAAATTATCACTCTGTTTTTTTCAAAAACTGTAAACCTATCTCCTCCCACAATTTTTTCTCAATTGACACCAAATTTGCTACAGAGCATCTTCAGACTGTCCTACACAAACGATCCACACAGATTTTTGATTTATCAAAAATTGAGCCTACAGCGCATCAAAATGTTTGACTGTAAATGGTATTGTAAATATGTACTTGCAAATTCTTGCAAAATACATTGCAAGTCATGGTAGATGATGTTTGGAAAATATCAGAATTGTATCTCAAAAACTGAATTTTTTACAGCATTTTGAATTTCACTCTCATGCAAACAATTGGAGTCAATGCAAAAATGGCGTTTTTAAACATCAGTTTTTCACTTATGGAGCCAATAAATCATTGTTAAAAACAAATTACCAACATCTCCATGCTGTCTAGATGCAATTTGTGTATTTTCGGATTTTTGTCTTAATAACTGAATTTTTGACAGCCGTTTGAAATCTGCCCTTACACACTAACAGCTGCTGTCTTGCACACAGGTGACTGGCTTAGTCAATTTGTGAAGCTACATGTGACATTTCTGTTTGCCAATTAGCTCAGTGAGATAGAGGATGGTTCTTGGTGTTGAAGATTGTGAGTTCAAGCCTCAGCTCGTGCAACATTTCCATATGAGAAATCTACCCAAACTTTTCATAAAGGTCCAGTCCCATGCCAGATGTCCTCAACTGGAAACACAAGACAATAGTCCTGATGGTGGCGCTACAGCAAGCCTCTAAATTTCAAAACTTTGAAAATTCATAACAAATCAACCATATGTGCTACAGCTTTGGAACTTTCACTTTGAAATTTGCTTTTCCATGGCATGGATGGCTACTGTCTGGCACCCTGATGCTTGGCTTAGTCAATTTGTGAAGCCACACATGAACTGTCACTTGCCAATTAGCTCAGTGAGATAGAAGACGGACCTCAGTCTCAGAAGTTGTGAGTTCAAGCCTCAGCTAAGGCAGAACGGACATTCTAATGTGAAAGTCCTATGTTCAGGCATCATGCTATGTGGATTAGAGACTACCAAGGTTAAAATAATTATGATCCAGGCAGTTTTGCGGAGAGACAAATACTCTTTATCAACACTTTTCCCTGTTATCCCTTGTCTCTTTTCCCTGTTTATTTGGCTTAGCTATCAGTCAATATGCAGAGTCTATCCAATAGCTACTTTTACATTTTAAAAAATGTTTTCATCTTTGTCACCATGGATAATGTTTAGCTTTAAGCTAGATCAGGCCAGTTTGTTCATAATTGCTAGCAGTTAATGTTATTCTTACTTTCTTGTTCTTGAGTTTTTTCTTTCCTTTGTATATTATGAGTCTGATCACTTCAGCCACTCATCCACAATTTGAAGGGCATGCCATAATTATATGATGTAACTTCTATGTTGTGATATGCTTTGTTTTAGTGTGTGTGTTGCTCAGAATTGCCTAATTTTGCCTAAAATTGCCTGGCCCCGACCATTGCTGCACAGCAGCTATAATTTAAATGTTTAGTTTCACCTTACTGCTACACAATAATGTGCAAATGTAATGTATCTGTGGTTTGCAGATTAGGTTGGATAATGGATCCTCATTGTGCTTGTTTGATATTTCTTGTTCGAAATCCATGTCTTGTATCTTCCTGTCAGCATTAAATTGTACTAGAACTGTTCATATTGTACATTTTCCAAATAAATAAAACAACAAGACAGTTCACTAATAATTTTAAACCTGCACAGTTAAGATGAGTCAGGGTTATATATCTTTACATGTAGAAGTGGCACTACAGAGGGACTGGTCAAATTCATCTCAAATATCTTTCTTTATTTTTGAAATTGAATAGAGTTATGAGCTGAAGCTGGGAGCCACATTGCTGTTTTGACACATTGCTTATTGCCTCAAGTTTGCCTGTAGCCATTGAGAGGAGCGCTTGCTGAAGCCAGAATCTGACATTATTTTTATCCATCCAGGGCTTAACATTAGGCCCTGGCATTTGCAAATTCTTATTTCTGGCTACTTGAGAGGTTGATCCATCACATGAATTACATTCACTGTAAATATATGTGGTTGTGCAGCCTGTTTTGCTGGAATGTAAAAGTAGTATCATATGATATATTCCATTCCCAACCCATTGATTTAATCCATTTTTGGGACCTCAGTTATACTAATATTGGAGGCTTGTATTACATGAGGGATCATTTGCGTGACCTTTATGAGATGTTACAAGAGCAAACAACTCATCAGTGAATCCAAAGTCATCCCTTGTAGGTGATTAAACCTGATACTTGGAAATATACTGATATTTTTTGAAGTCTTGTTGTGTTGGATGAATGTATGATCCTGGCCTTCTTTCTTCTGTGACTTGTCAGTGATATCCTCCTCGTGGGAGATAATGAGATGATCTTTCTGGTGCTCTTTTTGCATCTAGGCTCAGACATGCAAAAGAACAAACAAAATAACAAACAAAATAAGGGTATCTCCTTACACTTTGATGACATCAAACACTTTACAGAGGGAATTGCCTCCTTGTCTTTGCTGTGATTATAGAAATAGAATTAATAGAAAAGACATTGAGCTGTTTGCTGTGGTTATTTGACTAGTACAGACGAAATGGCAATTGCAGTTAGTTGTTATGGTAAGAACACACTTCAGTGGGGCCATAAAGTGTCTCACACTCACTAGTTTGTGGACTCTGTTTTGACCTATTCTTACACCTGTTTTCCCTATTAAACAGGACAAATACAACTGTATCTAAGTTTCTCTTTTTCACTGAACCAAGACATGGCAGACATGTAAACAAACATGGCAGCACACCGGTAAGGTAAGACAACACGTTTACATGTCGTTTTCTATATGTTCTCTGACATTTATCCTAACGATATGAGGCGGTCTTTGTGGAAAAAAAGCTTGTTTAGTGGACTAACTTTGCACTTGAAGTATGCCCGTTCACTTACGTTTTAACAGGTCTGACGCTACTATGTGCCCCGGCTGTATCTAGGCTAACATGCTAACTATTATTTCTATGTCACTAGTCACTTGAAACAAATTGCTAACTATTATTTCTATGTCACTAGTCACTTGAAACAAATTTAGGACGATAGGAGCAGGTTGAAATAAACCGAAATTTCCCTTTAATGGCCTAGTTAAGTCATTGTAAAACACACTTTATTCAAACTTGATAAAATCAAGGTAAAACTCACCAAAACCACCCTAGTTAGTCTTGTTAGTCATCTGTTTAGTTATATTGAATAAATGAATGAATGAATATTTTATTTTCATGTCTGGACATTTACGTGACTTCATGGGATTATTCAGACATATTAATAAATAACAGACCAAACGCTCTGGTATGTCACCCCACCATCATCAACAGCACAATACATACATATACACACAATATACACAGTACATAAATATGATCCAGATATACACACAAACATTATGAGATTTAAAAAAAAAAGACCTTCCACAAATAATGCATGAAGAGATCTCCCACAATGAAAAGGAAAAACAAAGCACAAACACAGTCCCCTGGGTACAAGACATAATACATACATCCAAAAAAGACAAAATCTACATCTACATGAATCAGTGCCAAGAACTATTTCATCCAGTTAGCAGATCACTAATCCAAACAAAACAGAGAGGGATCCTTCATATGTTACTTGTCTCCTCCTATCCCACACCCTGAAGAGATACTCAGAGAATGCAAAAACACTGTTAAAAAAGGCATTCAGTTAAAGCTCCATTCTCCATATCTATCAAATCTAAATCAGGCATATGAACTTTCTAAACAATACTTGTTGCAAATCATGATATAAAGAACAGTAACAATGAAATGACATCACAGCTATGTGGTTCTCCTTGATGGATTTTTGCAGAGATGAGTTAATGTGGTCAATTTTGCTATTCATCTGGGTCTCAAATGCGCTCTGTATATTATCCATCATTCTGTTTAGCTGCTTTTTAAAATTGTGCTTCCTGTCGTCCATTTTTCTGTTCATTTTCTTAAATTCTTCAAATAGCTGTGCAATTGTCTTTGATCCAGGTTCTTTCTTGCCTGAACTACGTCGATGTCACGTATCCTCCAACCACTTACTTTCTGTTAACCACACCACAGCACCTGTGCCATAATGAGAGCTAGATGATCCCACTTTCACGACAAATGCTGGTCGAATCAAATTTACCCAGCCAAAAGCTTATAAGAAGAGTGTATTTTAAAGTTCTTAGTACATATTTTTAAGTTCTTTGTGCTGGCACGCTGGTCAGCCAGAATCTGGACCACTGTTCCAGCAAACACAAACACTGGTTTACTGGAATAAACCCTTAATTTTACTGAGTTAAATATTTAAACACATTGATCTATGTGCTGTTTACCCCAGCAATCTCTGCATCTTAGCTGTTCACTGAGCAGCAGCCCTTCATTGTTCTTCTGAGGCAGCTACATTACATCAGGTTTCAACAAACATGCAGTTGATGGCAACAAAATAAACAGAGAAATAACAAGTATGGTAATATTTTCAAAGTAAAGGATTATGTATCTGAAAATGTACTGCTCCGCTGTTTGTTTGGTCATTACCACAAAGCCTAAAACATTGGTTGCAATAGCAACGATACATAAATGATATTTTCCTAGGATAGTGAAGACATGACCCACCCTACTTTACTTCTGGTTGGCTAGTACTTTTTGCCGTTGTTTGTTTAACCCTTTATGACCTACCATAGAACATGTCTGCCAGAGCATATTTTTACATGCTGTAGTGCCATTTTTGGAGTAGTTTAATATGCTATCAATCAATACAACCCTTATATCCCAAATTTTAATAATATGTACGGAGTGATTGCCATACTAATTAAATAAATTGCTAAGATGTGCAATAAACTACAAAAAAGAAAAGAAAATCGTTCTTTTTTTTTTACACATATTTTTCTAAATACACGCAAGAAAGTTAATTCATGCTCACAAGGTGATGGCGCTTATTCCAACGTAGGACGTGTTGTGAATACCCGCAGTCTGGATTATAATGCTTTTGTTGTGTGCGCTTTTTACTGGATTTCTACAAACCCATTATTGCAAGCAAACAGCGCTCTGGGACACAATGAATGCTTGATATGTTAGTGTCCTTCGGTTTTATTTGCAAAAAGAATTATTGCTCTATCTTATTTGGTTGCAATTCTACCGGCATTTAAAAATAGATATGCAAATGGCATTGCAGGCGCTCCCGTATGAAAGAGTGATGACTGTTTTCATGAATTTTTAGTACATTTTCCTACCAAAAGTAATGTGCCAAAATTCATACATATCCCATGTAATCATTAGCCAATAATTTGCGCAGTACCTCGGTATAATGGAAGGCTGCGATTATCTGACCAATGTGCTCACGGGAGTGAAAAAGGAAGTTGTCCCAAGTGGTCCAGTTTGGTGGAAGATTAGTTAGAGTTAGGATAAGAATGTCAGGATAAGCCAGTCACAGGCAGAGTAAAGTAGAGTAGAGCTGGTCATGCACTCACCATCCTAAGATGAATACTTTTTCCAGTGGTACACATAAAAATGGCCACTGCTCTGACCGTCCTGTTATGTTGATTTGGATAGTAATGTCTGTTCTACTCTCATATTATTTCTATGGCTTCAGTGCTGAGAAGTTCTGGACTGTGGTCCCTTTTCTGTTCTAAATAACCTCCAGTTCTTAAAAGTTGAGAGGAACCATTTGGTTCTCTAAAGTTTTGTTTACAATTGGAAGGGCAAGAGAGGCAAATTAGAACATAATGAGGGGACAGTGTTTTTATGGTACACTCACTAAAATGTCCTTCTTCTCCTGGCCATTATTAGCCACACAGTGTAATTATTGTACCTGCTATACTGAGTTCTATGAAGTGGTTGTCCAAGTCATTACAGATACAGCAGGCAGCAGACATTGTACATCGAAGGCACACAAGGTCAGATCCAGAATACATTTTTCTACTGACTCCGACCAAACTTTATCTCAAAAATACACAACCATCAGCACATACTCCAGTTTGTGGCACAAAATTCATCCGCACAGACTGTGGATGCAAATGTCAAGGGTGCAGTTAAGACAGAATAAAGATTGGAAACAACAGTTTTTTGTTTTTTTTTGTATTGTTGTTTCTGCACCGTGCCTCCACCTGCTTGAAGAAAGTGCAGAATATATTCCATGTTCAAATGTTCTGCAACATAACCTCTTGGTGCTCTGCAGGATGCATTACATTTTAATTTGGCACAAACCTTAAAATCTGTTGTGTGAAAATATGACTGCAGGCATGAAAAGCAACAGACGAGGATATGGAGTGGAAGAGACTGTGGACATGGAATGGAAGAGAAAATTAGAGAAAATTCTATCTTGATAGTGGTTAGACTGCCTCTTTCCATTTCTAAAGTGCACATTCATATTACACTGCCACTCATTTAATTTGTAGGCTGACTGGGCATGTTGTGAATATAAGCCACACTGCGTGAGATTCAAATGATGCACTCCTCTCCATGTAAAATCAACCTGATATTACTTTTACTAGTCACCAGTTACAAGTCATGATTAGTTTCTGGATGGCATTTTGTAGTATGACATTAGATTGCTGATTGACAAACACACCATATGGGAATATAGCCACATTTTTTGAATGCATCCAGGAACACACTGTGCAGTGCATTTCCTGTCAAACAGATATTTTTACTGTTGTCCTAGTTAAAGCGCCTTTCATGCTTGTTAATCAGATTCATGTGACATCAAAGCTTTCAGTTTCTCAGACAACATGAGAACATCAATACGTGTATTATACTGAAACACTTCAACATGTTTGATCACCTGACATGCATCTTATCTTACTATGACATCACATCAGCACAAAAGGCATCCCACCATATGTATCCCTTGATGGAGCAAAAATGATTTTTCTGTTGTTTTCTGCTGATTCTATGGTGATTTGTTACATCAACATCTTGCTGATGAGTCCATGTGTTTGTGTGATGTCATACAGTAAGTCATAAGTTTTAATGGTTTGCTACATTTGATTTCCTATTTATGACCATAAATGACAGTCTACATTTTTTTAGTATGACTAAAAACAAAAAGTATTTACATACTGATGGATTCATGCATTTAATGTTCTGTATAAACATTTTCTCTTAATAATTAGATATTTTTCAAAGGCATAATAGGGATAAAATTCTTACTACTCTTTCTGGCCCACCAAAACCCAGCCGTAGGTACTCCACCATCCACATGGCCATATTGTCACACAGATTTCATCTAAGATCATTTGTAGACTGATGCATGAAAAAGAAACTCTTGAACAATGTTATATAATGATAATTTTAGAATCTATTTACACCTAGTATTAACATATGTTTTGGTGAACTGAACGCAGGTGAACAGCTGATACACATCACCTGTCACACCTGTGTCTATTATGCATCTCCAGCTGACCACCTGTGTTCAGATTTTGTCACTACTGCTTGATTCTTGCTAGAAGGTCAAAGGACTCTACACAAAGTCATTACATTCACACTCTAACTAGCTGCTCGCTAGAATGCTCACTGGTGACACAAGACTTCTTCCGACTCATCAGAAAATGGGCAAGTTATAGAACGCTGGTGAGCTATCACCAAGACAACCACAACATCCAGGATTGATGACAAACTCCTTTTTCAGCACACTCTGACCTCGTAACATGTCGACGTTTGGTCATGGACTTTCCATGTCGTACCCTTGGTGCATTGGTTGTGGACGTTCTGGGACACCATGTCAACTTAAGCCTGTTACATAAATTGTCTGTTTGCAAAATACACTACCGTTTTCAAAGAAAATGTACAGATTGCAGACAGGCTCTTTCAACAACCTGTACAACCCCGAAAACTGATGTTGTTTTCCTTCAACAACAACAGCATGCAGGTATGTTTTGCAAACACACATGATGTTGGGTTTAGGCCACAAACACCAGCCTTCTAGGTGAAAGTTGGTGGTTGTTGGATTCAGCCAGGTAACCAAATGTGATAAGCCACCCAGAGCCATATTGGGGCACCGCACAGCCCTACCTCTACCTCTCTCTCTCTCTCATATTTTTTGTGTTGTTTTTCACAGTATTGGCCCAATATGTGGAGCCACCCACCGAGAAACCTCCTGCTCTAATGGTCACTCTGCCCTTGTGCATTCATGTTGTTTATATCTGTATTTTTAATCCATAAATCATCAAGGTTTATTCCCTACGTTGAGCAAACTGTGTTTTCAAATCTGTATTTTTGTTATGTAGCCCCACATAATCCTGAACAGATGCTCACAAAGAACATCAAAAACAGAAGCAATATACACTAGATGACTACGGGCAGTAATTCTGACATTCAAAATATATTTCCATGAGTTGTTTCAAGTTTTTTTCATTTATTCATTTATTTGTTTGTTTAGTTTTTTAATAGGACTTGGGCCTCTGGGCTCTGCTTTTGTAAATCAATGGTGCACAGCATCACCTTCAGTCAGTAGCACATGGCACTGTTGCTCAGGGTGTGGTGTCCTGCTGTTAAAGACCTTTTCCACTGTCACATTTGGCCACGCCAAATCAAACCACGCTGTGCCAATTTGCATTTCCATTGTCAGTTTGGACACACCGTGCCACGCCGAGCTGTGCCAGTGCTGGACCCTCTCCAGAGTAGGTCCAAAAGCCGGGCTTCCCGCCCTTCAGTGGGTAGTGGTGACGTTTCACCAACTGCAGCCGACCCCCGACGACCTCGCTCCCCCCCCCCGGAAACAAGCCTCGTGTGTTGCAAGATTCTACTCACGTCCGTCTGGAAGAGACCAGAGAGAAAGGCATTGTTAAAAGTCTCTGTACAGGGCTTGACAGTGCGAGCGTTTCACTCGCATTTGCAACTAAAAATAGGTGTGTGCGAACTGTAAAAAATATTTAGGGGCACATGCGCGCATAAAAAAATCAGCCGAAGCAGCCTATATTTTTGTCAATAAAAAAATCTGATAATCTAACCGCAAATATTTAAGGAACTCCAGCCGCCTTCCTTCTTCCCCGTGTGACACAGTTATGGGCGGTTTTCCAAGCCACTGTCGGCACAATGAATATAAGTCCCACTGTCGGCAGCGTTTAAATAAGTCAAAGTGTGGCGGAGGCAGGGACGGTTTTTGCTATGGGCAATGTGGGCGACCGCCCAGGGCGCAATCTATGTGAGGGCGCACGAGCACCCTCCAATAAAACAAAAAAACAAACAAACAAAAACAAAAAAAAACTCGCAAGTTTTCTAGACTACCGCTCATTTCCACGTCAAGTTAGTGGAGTGGACGCTGGGGCGCCCCTATTATCACTGCGGTTGTGGGTTGAACGGGGGTCACAGACAGGAATACGGCGGAGGATCATAGTGCGCAAGATAACGGCTTACCGCGACAGAGAAGTCCGACTCCAGGTCCAGTAATTTCCTCTTTCGTTGGTGTCATGACTGCCCAGTAGTACCTGGACAACCGAGCCGTGGCGGCACACACGTATGTGGCATGTCAGAGGAGAAACGAGCCGTTCACATTTCTCTCTTGTGGCAGGTAACGGTCCACAAACCTCACCGCACTTTAGGGACTGTTCTTTACTTATGAAGGGACTGTTCTTTACTTATGAAGGGACTGTCAGGGGAGGAGGGTGGCTGGTTGATTTTTATCTTATTTATTTATTTTATTTTGATCCCCCCTATGTTAATCACTTATTGATGGAGTTAGGGACCTTTCTCCACGGCCAGGCTGTCGGCTGGGTGGGAATAAGTCAAAGTGTGGCGGAGAAGAGGGACCGGGAAAAGAGGCTCCGTTCTCCCCGCAGTTAGGGACCGTTTGCCACGGTACTGCTGCTGGGCAGGGTGGAAATAAGTCCTGCAGAGTTTCAGAGGACCTCGAGAATGTTTTAGGATAGTAATAACATTATATAAGATAATCATATTGCAAAGATAATATATATAAGATAATAACATTAAAGACAAAATTAAATTGCAATACTGATTTTACCTTTCTGTACATTTTGTATACAAATTCATTAAATAATTTTGCTTGTAAATGTCTATTTGCATCACGTTTATTACGGAAAACACATTATTTGATCAATTTACATTGTGCCCCTAAAGTTCTTTGTGCGCTCCTTACTTTTTCAACTGGCAGCATCGGATTTAAAACATTATAGTGCTTTCTGTTTTTTATTGGTCCTCTGGCTTCCAGTGAAAACCACCTGAATATTTGGATCTTAGGTTATCGGAGAAAAAAGTGTCAACGTGTTAGCATTTGATGGACAAGTTGCCCGCGGCGACATGCCAAACAACATCAGAGATACACTGATTTGTAACATGAAACTGTGTTACTCACTGGGTCCGTTTGTTTTGAAAGGAGGAGACCTAGATGAATAATTCAGCTTTCGGTAAAATCCTCCTGAACATCTGGGTCAGTAACAGGTGAGCACACATTAAGTTATCAGAGAAAACGGGTGAGCAAACAATAGCATGTGGTGGGCATGTCTCCGAGATGCCAAACAGTGTCAGTGGTATCCTTATTTGTAAGGTGAAAATGTTTTATTCAGTGTTTTTAACGGAGTTAATCACCTGGTCCATAAACAGCTGGACCTTGACCAGATGATAATAATGAAGGAATTCTAGCAGGAGAAGTTTTAGCTGGTTGCAATCTGCAATCTGCAATCCCACACTAGACAGTAACAAATCCACCTAAATCCTAAATACTTTTGGTGAGTGTGGGAGGAGATAGCTCAGTGTTGCTGTGGTCGAAAGAGCTTGGCTCTGCACTTAGCGCTGAGCAATGGTTTGATCAATTCGTTAATGAATGTGTGACAAAAATTATTGACATGTACAACATTGGGATGTGAGTGGCTTTTATCCAAATTAATAATGGCTGCTGCCTTTCCTTTCAGCCCACAAGCATAAGCACACTGTCACTGACCACAGGTGATTTTGGAAAGGTGGATGAGTTCTGTGGGATTCCCACGGGGCGGGAGGACTTTGAAAGAATTCTCAATCCTATCACTTCAGAGGTGCTGTTTAATTAACTGTGATAAATAGGAAAAGATCAGGGGGAAAAACAATCTGTCTTTCATCTTTAATTCACAGGTTTGCTCTATTCATTTGATCCAAACGTTAACATTCAGTTAGTTGTAACATTTATTACAATATACTACACACAAACATGCAGGCACAGTTACAATAATTCCTGTATATCTCTGCAGACTGGAGAATGAATGGGTTAGTTTAAGTGAGAGCTCCTGCTCTAAAATTTTGATCATATTACCACGGCAAATACTAATAATTTGATAAGAAGCATATTCATTCATTCATTCATTTGAAATGGGATTTTGGCGGTCATGATTTTTGCCCCCCACAAAATGGTAGATTTTCATGTTTAATTTCCTCTTCTAAAGACTGGTATCAGCATACTAATTCATCTGCAACACACAAAGACTGGCTACAGAAACATTTTTGAATGCTTTCAGATACTTGAGCGAGTGAGCTGGGTTAGCATGAATGCTGCATGTGGAGGAAGATGGAGAAGGGAAGAATATGCTGAAGGACTCTCCTACTGGGAAGTTGTCAGCACTTATACTCTGCATCTGTGAAAGTGAAATATACAGCCTTTTTATGGTCAATTTAACAACAGATGGTCGTTTTAGAGAAAGTAAATATAGATCTACAAAATATATACTCTCAGGTTGAAATTGCATAAGCCAGGATATACTGTAAAAAGGTATGAGAGGCCAACACTGCTACTAATCGCTAGTCAGCTCATCAATATAATGAACACATGGCTGACAGCCTGGACTTATAAATACAAGGAATTAAAGGCCCATCTCAGCCAGCATGTGCGTGGCGCTTTTCTCATGCTGATCACAAGGTAATATATTTACGCAGTGCATCATACCCTGCCATTTGGTTTCGCTTCAGTGCTGCTGTCATTACTTTGGACTGAATCCTGGAACATAAGATGCAATGGGTCCCATATGAAAAGCTGCCTTTGAACTGAGAAAGCTTGGAAGTTTGAAGGCAGGTGTCACTGTTTGTGCCTTCCACCAGCCAGTGGGAAAACTAACCTAGTTTACTTCCACCTCACCAAAGCATGAGCAGCCCCCCCAAGTGTTTTATCACACTTCCGAGCGGGAATGTTTGGATCCCTTTCTTGTTCCTTCTCTTGGAGCTGGGTGTGCCTCTGAATTAACAATAACCACTGACAGGAACACTGAATGTTACCGAGATATCTGTCACAGATGTCTGTTGTTCCGAGACGCGATGGCAGATTGGAAAACTAACTGACAGTGATTCCTTTGATGTTTCAGTCACATAGTAATTTGTTATGAAAGAAGAGTTAGCATCTATTATAGATTTGGTGAATGCTGGCACGGGAGCAGAGGCTTTGATGTTGGGAGATGTCAAAGGTTCATGCTCATCCTTTAACAATCCTGAGCAAAGCCTTCTTTCTTCCTTCAGTTTCTTCACATTCCTTTCAATCATAAATGAAATCACATTTTTGGTTTAACTGTTTTTGTTGTTGTTGTTTCTCTAATTATTTTTGGCATTTTTCGTGTTACATAAAAGCAGTGACCACAATAATGCTGTACTTTGGAGCTGTTGCAAAACCACTCCAAAGCTGAGTCATTCATGACTGTTTATATGGACGTAGGCCTGTGGAATGAATAGGAAAAGGGATATGTATGAAAATGTGTTGCTTTGCAAATGCACTGAGTATGCCATCTTAGTGGCAATAGGAATGTGAGAGGACTAGTTGGCCCATTAAATATTGCAAGCTTCCAAAATTTTAACAATGCAATGTTTTATCTTCACGGTCAATACATTCTCATTTCCAACTCTTCAAATGCAGACGCTTGATCAGTGGCCCTACACATCAAAATATTATGTGCTAGGTACCCATCCTACGTCGGTTTTGACCCCCTTGGACCCCCTTGATTCAATTTATGCTTGCTACATGCATTGTGTCTTTTCCAGATAACTTCTGCTTTCCCAGGAAGTGTATAGTTTTTGCTGGTTAAATGCATACAGTGTTTTTCAAAATAAACTCCGAACGTGGGTAAAAACTTAATTTTTACGTTTACATCCTTAGATTTAAGCAACAAAAGTAGTTAGGGGTAGTTAAAAATCATCATGGTTTGGCTAAAGTAGTCTGCCACAAATACGAGCACACTATGCAGTTATTAGAATAACTGCTTTGACTTTGTGTTTTCACACTTGATAAGAACAGCGAGCTCATGGTTGAAAGTCCGGAGTTTCTTTGACCCATACACACACACCCTACCACCTGCCCTATGTGGACTGTCTCTCCCTTTACACTATGGTACTTTGCTCACAACATCATTGCTGCCCCCTGGTGCATCTCATGCTGCTGCTGAGGGTGCCTCTGTGATTCGGTGACTGATACCAAGAGCCATTGCCTAAGCATAGGTATTTGATGAGTTTGACACATTTTGGGGAAAAAAAGCTCAGAGCTTGTACAAGATGTATGGGATACACTTTTAAATACATAATAAAATAATACATACACACTTTTGCAATGTTGTAATATGCATGAGAAATGCAAATGACTTTCTGTCCATACATTTTCCACCAATGATCTAGGTCTGGGTAGCAGCAGGCTAAGCAAGGTTAACCCAAAGGGTAACCCAGATATGTTATCCCTTCAGCATGTTATGGGTCTGCCCCAGGGCCTCCTCCCATTGGGACATGGTTGGAACACCTCCACAGAGAGGTGTCAAGGAGGCATCCAAATCAGATGCTGAACCATTTCAGCTGACCCCTTTCAATGTGTAGGAGCAACTCCTTCTCTAAGGGTGAGCCCAGCTACCCTGCAAAGAAAAATCATACTGTATCAGTATCTGCACCTGAAAACTCAACCTTAGTTTGTAGTGTCTTTGTTTTTGTTTTTTTTAACAGATTTTAACCATTGTCATTAATTCTGGATTTCAACAGCAACAGTGACTGTGATCAGAACATAACTTACATTTAAACTTTGTTTGCTCTGTTGTGCAGTCTGCACTTGAGTGACAGGGTGTAATACTGTAGACTGTTTATTATAGAGTCATCTGTTCTGCCTGACCCTGGTTGAAAGCGGATATCCTGCTCCCCCGCTGCCCGTAAAGAGGTGTTTGCCAACCACCCACCTCCATGCAAGGACTGCCAGGTGCACATTGGGCAGGTGGCTGCTCTACGATCCGAGCTAGATGCGCTGAAAAAGTTCCTCTCAGGTAAGGAGGTGGCTGCCTGTAATTCGACCATCTCCTGACCTCTGTTGTCTGCCGTCTGGAGGAGCCAACTCCCCAGCATGCAAGGGACAAGCAGGTGGTTAAGGCCAGTTCCACTCCTTTTCCTCATTTCACATGGACAGAAGTGGTTATTAGAGTGAGAAGAAATACTGGCTGCTGTATGGCTCTGAATGAAACCTTGCCTGTGTGGCTCACCACCTCAGATCGCTTCCTCTCTTTGGTTAACAACAGTCCTGGAGCTGACAGTCCGGTGGTCTCACATGAAATTCTGAAAGAACTATTGTTGACTTATCAAAAAGCAGACGGCACATGGTCTACTACTCTTCACTGCAGCCCCTCTGCCTTGCTCAATTATTTTGAGGCCCTTTCTTTGTGGGTTTAAAGGACACAATTGCCAAACTGAAGCCTTCTCATGTCCTTTAGATGTTATGCCTGCCATATTTGTAAAGGTTATTAACAGTCTTGGACATATTATTTTATCCATGGTAAATAGCTCTCTTTCCTCAGACTGCATTCCCTCCTGCCTTTAGCATGCTGTAGTGCAATTTCTAAAGTACCGTTTTTATCAGAAGTTTTCAAAAGGTTGAGTACTTACAGCAGTGTTTCCGCTACATTCATTTAGCAGCGGCGTGCTGGTACAGACCAGTCTGTTATTTCCTTTTGTTCTATAGACAGGCACTTTGCACCCTTTGCATACAGTAGAATATAACATTTAACCACTCAATCATAATATGTCAAATACAAAACAAACATAATTTAACATAAATGACCAACAATAAATTAAAAAAAAGCTATAGATACTGCAGCACATCAGCGCAAAAATGTTTGACCAATGTAAACACCACAGTGGATGCAAAGCACAAACACAGTGAGCTTATATATGTGTCTGCAAAAACAGTTCAGATGGCAGCAGAAATGCTCTCAAAAGAAATGTCTGGTGTTTCACAGTGGCTTCAAAATAATCATTTGACTTTAAACTAAAACAAGACAGTCTCAATGTGCTTGTAAATAAAAAAAAAAGTAATTGAGAACTTTAGAATAAAGATTGATGAGAAAAAGATAGATTAGGTACATGAGTTTAAATTTTTAGGCATGATTTTAGAGTAAGTGCTGAAGCGCTTTGTCAGTTTTTGAAGAGACTGCAAAACTGTCAAAACAAATCTAAATTGCTTTCACTTAATAAGACAATATATACCTCTTAAGGCAGCACAGCAGTTCATGCATACCATAATATCCTCCAGCTTTTCATACTGTTTTACCGTGTGGGGCCAGGGCCACCAAACTACAATTACACCCATTAAGTCATTATAGAAACAGGCATTGAAAGTAATGGATGGCTGGATGGCACTATTGCCTAATTCAGCAGAAATACAACATATTAAGTTTGGACAGTTTTTTTAAGAGTGTGAACAACCTTGCACGGGACATACTCTGTCAACTGGTAAACAAACAGCCTAGTGGAATCAGAACTAGGAGTATAACAAGTGGAAACTGTATAGCAGCAAAACACAGAACAACATTTGGTCAATCATCTTTCTCAGTATGAGGTACAGAACTGTGGAATGTTTTACCTTCTGGAATTTAAAAAACTGATATAACTCAAGGCTTTTAACACACATGTAAAGTGATGGCCAAAACTGCTGAAATAAGCCTGTGAACACTGATTGTACGGGCCACAATCGTTGATCGCAGATATAAACACAAGCGCACACATGTGCATTTAGCATAATGCATGGACATACATGTGTAGGCATGTACACATACACACAAACACACAGGGACCTCATACTTAAATAGCAGAGTCATTGTTAATAGTGTTTTTGTCTCTGGTCATATTGTGGTCTCCTCTTTGACTTAATCTTTGCCTGTTTTTTACTTTATATGTAGTGCTGTATTATTGTATTGAATAACTCTGTGCTCTGTACTCTTACACTTACTGTTTTAATTTTAAAACCCTAACCAGGGACAGGGGTTGCAAATTATCTATGGCTAGAAACCTGTATGCATTGCTACTGTAGCTTAAATATAGGATCTAAATCGCTCTTTCACCAGTGGCTATGGGTACAGAGGACTCCCAGGAGAAAAGCACACTGCTGTTGCTCAGCCTTCTTTGAAAACTTCTTGTATTGAATTGTTCTGACCCTTCAAACTCAATTTCTTTCTTTACCCACATATGTCACCATTGCATTGTTTGACTGGAGAATTGCCATAAATGTAAAATTCATATTCTAACAGAAAACAATGTGCGGTATCGTAACAATGCGTACTATACCAATGTGTTCTCGTGCCCTGCAGATAACGGTGCATTGTGGCACTTCTGCCCTGTATCTGCTCCTCGCTCTGTGAATGCAGCATATTTACCAGCACAATGACAGCTGACATTGGGAAAAAAAATATTATTACAAAGAAATACAATCACATCAGTCAAACCCTGATGTTAAATAAACACCCAGAGAAAGCATCCCTTTCCTCTTTGGGGAGCCTCTTGAATCCATTTTCTAATTAATTACTGGCTGCAACACCTTGGCTGTACTGACATGAAGAGTGACGTGTCCCTGGGCCCCCAGTCACATCCACCAGCAGCCCCAGTGGCATGGGAGCTGTGTTTTTAATCACCTGGCCACTGGCATTATCAAGCTGGAGGACCCGTCACCTACTCTGCACACAGATGCTTGTTCATTCATCTCTGCCGGAGGTCAATGTGTCTGAGAAAGTAGTGCCTGCTGTGTCCTCAAACCGCTGTGCTTCCCCTTTCCCTATTTGGAGCCTCTTAAAGGCACCACATGTTGCATTCTGCCCTCAGTGAATCATTGTCACATTAGTTCTGTGGCATTAGTCTAATTGCTGTTAAAAGGAGACGATTGCCGAAGCCTCTTCATTACATTTTGCCAACATGCAGGTTTGGTAGGAAATCTATCAGGTCACGTAACAGCTACTCTGACAGACCTGGTTCATAGAGACTGTTAAAGGAATACTTCAACCCCTAAAGGACCATTTGTATCTCAATTACTCACCCGGTCATGATGAATGAATAGAGAAAACTTTGTTTATCTCCTATGCCTCCAGTGAAAGAAGAATCCAAAACCGGAGAAAATTCTTGATAAATTGATGTCATGGGGTCCTTGTTTAACAACACTGAGACTATACCAAAACATCTGACTCATTTATCCAGCCGTATGCTACAGTAAGCACTTCTAACGTATCTATGCTCCCTTCAAAGCCAGACTCCAATGAAAAAACATAAATTTTACTTCACTGAACACGGGAGCTGCTGATCTACCACTGCTTTTAGCAGTGAGTTAGTATGTGTTATTGTATGACCTTGGTATATCCAAACTAATCCTTCAAAACACCAAAGTCACACAATAACAAAAACAATCTAACTGATTGAGGCAGCTGTGGACCAGTAGCTCCCATGTTCAGTGAGGTAAATTACTGTTTTTGTCAATGGCTTCAAAGAGAGCATAGATAGGTTTTACTTTCCTTTCAGTTCCCTGTCAGAAAGGGCTGTCTGTTTGGGAAGTACTGAGCACATGGCTGAATAATCTTCACGAGTTGTGTGAGAGATTTTTAAACTGATGTTTTGATATGGATTTGCTGTTGTTAAAAGTGGACTGCTGTGATTTCAATTCATGAAGAATATACTCAGTTTTTGGATTCTTCAAATAAAGGAGGTATGCAAGAAAAACGTTTTATTCAAGGTAATATGTGGTGAGTAATTAATATGCATACAAATAATAATTTGGGGGTTGAGGCATTTCTTTAGAAACTGGTTTTACACAACATTACTCCTGTTACAGTATTCAAAGTAGTTCATTTTGGGTGACCCTTTGGCTGTTGGCGGACTCCGGTTTGCTCTTAGTCTTCTTAATCTGTAAACATACCACCACCAAGAAAAAAACTGGGGTGTTTTGGACCCTAAAGAATTCTCACCTGAATACTGTCCTCGGGGAGAGGACATGGAACAGTTCACTGTTGTCTTAATCCTGATATCTCACCACTTCTCTCTACTGTCAGCAGAGATCCTACAGCCAGTAACTCATCTATTCCTCTATAATCTATCTCTGTGTCTCTATCCCTGCCCTAGTGGTGCAGTCCAACATAGCTGGAGGACAAAAGCTGATGTACAACAGCATATGGACAAAATATTTGATGTGATATAACATCGCTGTTGGAATCCCCCGCTCAGGCCTACACAACAACTGTTAGAACCCAACTGATCACTAGCTACATCCGCTAACCACAGACATCAGCTGCTCTCCAGTTCCAGTTGGTTACATTGGATAAATTATTGGAGCTTTAGAAAACTTTTGGTGGTCTTTTATTTGCATGAACACAAACAGAGCAGAATGTCTTCAGACCAGAATTTATTTGGTGTAGGAGTTGCAGTTTCAGGAATGCGTTCTTTTTTATCCCACCCTGTGCCCCAGTACACCACACATGTACTAAAGAAGCTTGTCCACAAAGTGACTAAACTGCTGATGTACTGGGCAGGACGCACTGGACTGCAATGTGACCGTGGCGCTTGGTTCACATGTCCGCAGTGTTATCTTGTGCACACAGAGCAGCAACTCACCAAAGACTTGTGGAAGTTAAAAGGTGAAAACAAATGCTCAGTATATTAAAGTACTCACAGCAGCTAATTCTGAGGACTGATGGGACGGACATCTAAAACCTGATGCATCACTAATAACATGCTGAAGTCATGACTTTAATGAGACTACTACATTAGTAGCAATTTTTTTCTTTTAGTTTTTCCAGTCCAATAATTTTGTCCTGATGTAGTTCCATGATGCATCACCTAGTAATCTTTATAAACTAAAAGTTCTATTCTATCGTAGTTACACCCTATGATTTCAAAATAGCCTACCTTTTTGTAAAAGGCCTCATCAGTTCTTTAAATGATATCCTATGGTTCTGTGACCACAAATACATGCACGGGTTTAGTTTCAGGTCAGAGCATTATTTATTATGATGAAGCTGAGGGACCTGAAGATGGTAATACACATTGTTGCTTTGTCCAAATATCACATTCACACTAACTCTGTAATGACGCATGTTACTGATCCAATCACTTCATGCTAGTCTCTTGAGATTACAACAAGCCTGTAAACTGATGGGCTAATTTTCTTATTGAATCAGTCTGCTATGATGTATCATATACTATATAATTCATATTAGTTGTTTTACTTTTGTATACAAGCTAAGAAAAATATCCTATTTATTTACCATATATAAACCTGCTTGACTATGAAAGTTCTGCAAAATACAAGAACGGCCATCAACAGTTAGCCTACACATGTATGTTTTAGCCTATTATAATAAAATGTTTATTGATCTATAAAAGAATCTGTACATTTAACAAGACATTATTAAACAATTACAGCTATGTTTTCAAGTTAAAATCAAAATACATTAAGAACAGCCTCACATTTCAACTCTTCTTGGCTTTGGGGAGTGCCCTCTGCCTCATAGATGTTAGGAAAATATTTCACCAAAAAAAAAAAAAAATCGTTTTGGTTTGTTTTTGTAATCTTCACTTTAACTTTACCCAATTTCCTAATGGCCAATTTCTATCAGGCTCCAAATAAAATAAACAAAGAAGTATTCATGTCAGCAGTGAAAAAAATAGTTTTGTTAAAACCCACAGAACCACATCACAGTTTGGTCTATTTATGTTGTATATACACATTCTGTGAGTGTGTGTACTTTATACTCTATATGTACAACATGAGTATAGGCTAAGAGATGTTTCTTCTTAAACCATGTATCTGTGTCTGTTGAACAGATATATTTGTTGAGCTAAAGGCAATATAGTCAGCCAGCATTAAAGGCAGTAAACATTAATGGGGGAACTCAGCACTGATCTTTGTCATTTCATGGAATGAGTGTTGCATGTAATTGTCCTCCTCATAATACAATTCATTTTGTCATCAGTTCTGTTTGTGTAGTCCAGTTTTGTGAATGGGTGCATCCTTAATGTGCAAATGTCTGAAGAGAAATGGAGCATTGGTTACAAGTGATTACCGAAAGGGGGACTGCATACCTCATTTAATTTGAGATTTAAAAAAAAAAAGAGAGAGTTATGATGCTGCAATGGGTAGCGAATACAAAACATGGTGTATAAAACATTGAAAATACCTTCATTTGTTTACCTGGACCATATTAATGAGTTATATGATACTGCTTAGAAATATGCTGTAAACTTGGTTTCATGTCAACAGTTTTTGGGTGGCATTTAGAGAACCAGGCTGTACACACAGTGTCCTAAATGAACCAATTGAGCTGGCCTTAGCAATGCATGCTAATCAAATCAGTAAATTCAAAGGTCAATGGGATGCACAGTAGCATATCTACTCCAGCTCTGATCCCCTGGCACAGACCACACATTACGGCCATTCAGTACCTTTTTTTATAATAAAAGATGAAAAAAATCCAATGTACCATTTTCTATCGTTGTTTAATTGTATTGGGTGTATTACACTGAATATATTACTGTGTTTTACCATTGTGTTTTAATTATTTTAATGAAGTCATAAGCTGTCTTAATCACATTGAGTGAAGTGAAATTTGAAGCTAAAACTTTTACATTGTAATTAGAGAGTTATGCGGCCAATTGACAGCAAGAGAACAGTAGCTTATTAGTCCTGTGGGGAACCATGACAACTGCTCTGAAATAAATGAAGTCCCACTGATTAACTGAGTTACAATAAACAGTGCACAGGGACTAACATAAATGTTAGTCCCTGTGCACTGAGATGGACCTGTCATTGTCATTCACGTGAATGCCTTGAGAGATTTCTTCTTTTTTTTTTCAGATTTTGCACAAAGATGCAATTGACCTCAAGGTTGAACTAAATAGATAGATTTTAGGGGTCAAAGGTCAAGGTCACCTTAACTTTGCATCTGTCTCATCACCGTGAACATGATATCTCAGGTACACCTTGAGGGATTGTTTTTTTTTTTTCAAATTTGGCACAAACTTCTACTTAGACTCAAGAATGAGCTGATTAGATTTTGGTGCTCGAAGGTCAAAGGTCAAGGTCACTGTGACTTCACAATTGCTTCCCTAATTATGACAAAATTTCATAATAAAATGTCTAATAGGATGAAATGATAAAGTGATCACATTTTAAATCCAAAAGGTCAAAGGTCAATGTCACTGTGACATCATACTGTTTTTCAAAAACGCTTCTCTGGCCATTGATCAGCATCATAACTCAGGAACAGAAGGGGAGACATTTGGTGAGATACTGACTTGGTGACACTAATCCTTGGTGCCCACCTTGAAACTGTGATGACTGTGACTGCGCTGCCAGGGGGAAGATTTATTCTAAGCATCCACGTGTTTGCAACTTGACCAGTTTGCAGAGGCACACAACCATGAAGTGGTAATTTTAGGGTTTATTTGTTTATTTTTATGTTTAGCATCTGTCAGAGTGGTGCTAATTGATTTTATAGTTAAAAAAGTAGAGACCAGTACCTCAAATTATGCAACAGAATATGACTTTTAAGTGTTTTTTTAAAGGTTTTTAAAAAAATAAAATGCTTATTGCTGGTTGATTCTATTCTATTCATCACAACCCTACCAGGCCCAAGGATTTAAAAGCTAAACTGTCCTCATAAACAGTAAAACTATGGAACAATTTGATGTTAAACTACACTGAGGTGGGTAATATGTGAATTTTCCTCAATGAAAGCCTGTCTTGTCACATGCACTAATGATCTTTACATCCAAGTCACCATGACTGAGTTAAATTTCACTGAAAAAGGATATCTTCTGACCCTTGATTCAAGGCTAGGGACAGGGTACACTTAATCAAGAACCCAGACAAACACACATGCACACACAGGCATACAGATCAAGTTGGTCCAGTCAGAGAGATGAAATTATGTCTTACTCCAAATCAGTCTGATGCCTGTCTAATGAGCAGTGTGGCAAAGATACATGATGAAGAAAATCAATCATGTATAACACCACGGCGAGCCAGAGAATTGTCAAATTTGTCAGCTAATTTCATGCTAATTGAGTCCCCCAACCCGGGGTTATTTTTAACCTCATCGCTGTTCTGATCACATGGAGTAGTGAGCCCTTAGCTCACGTGTCATTAATTAAGCTAAAAACATCAATCATGATTTTCTTTCTCCCCTCAGTACCCGCCAGGATCACTAACATATCAAAGGACGTCACGGTGAACGAGGGCAGCAACGTCAATCTAATGTGTCTGGCTGTTGGTCGTCCTGAGGCCAATATCATCTGGAAGCATCATTCGCCAAGAGGTAAGCAACAAGGTGTTTATTTATTTTATTTTTTTTATCTTGATTTTTTTGTATTTCTGGGTCTTAAAAGCTGTCTTTCATATAAAATGTATTTAATGGAGAAGAGTGTCCCATCCAAGAAAGTCTGGTGTTTTGGTTTGTACAGGCAAGGGTGTAGGTTTCTTTTCAACATTAAGGGGACACATACAGAATGGAGGGTTTAGGGGTCCTCCACTGGAAGATTTTGAGCATCAAACACTTTTCTGCATTCTGGGGGCTTTTAATACACTACTTTGTGCCTTTTCTGCATTGATGTACACGGAACAATTGCTCATGTTTTAAATATTGAGGGGGCATGTCCCCTGCACCCTGCTGTCCCCTCCAAAATCTACTCCTGTGTATACAGGTAGAAGATTAGGATGAAGAGCAAAATCCAGTTGTAAACTGGAGATTTGTATGTGCCCTTAGTTAGAGGAAACAGGATTACTTGGCAAAGTGAAAACAGTCTTTGGTTACTGTTACAAAGTGTGCAGCTTGAATGCAGTCGATGGGGATGGTGGAGGATCAGATGTTAAGATCTATTTTCAAATTTTTAACAAATATGCCATGTCATCTATTTATTAAATCCTTGTCTCAGCTCAGTAACTCTGTAATGTGGATTTTGTCAGAAAGTTTTCATCATTTTCTTTTCCAACTGTCAAAGGTAATTCAGAAATTTCACAAAACAAATGTGTCAGGCAAAGCTGCAACAGCTTTACCTCAGAGTAAAGGTGACTGAACCAGCCCTCCTACGCACGCGGGCTGATGTCGACATTCCCACATAACACGCACCTCCGACACTTGCTTCACATGTATTTTTCGCCTACGTGCTGAACAGCCATTTACTTCCAGCAGGATATCAATCTGTAGCTTTTGTGTTAACATAGCCACAAGAGAATTTATGATGAATAATGCCTGGCTTTAATCTATTGACTAAGGCCTTGTTTTCTTTTCAACTTGGTGGATTGGAGGGGTTGAAACTGCACAACCTGTGGCCTGACAGGACCCAACTCCAATCAGCCATGATTTGGCTGGAGGCCACAGCTGCTTTGGTCGGTTCTGTTGTGCTGGCACCTCACAGCCTGCAGGAGAGCCAAGAAGCTCTGTGCGCCTGTATGTGTGAGCACGCATGTGTGTTCTGTGTTCTAATTGTGTCGGCTCCACGCTTCCCACTGAGCATTCAGCAGTGTGAGTCATGCGCTGCTTCTCTATAGGATCAGATGTTCAGCCTCCAACATGACATGAATGCTTACGGCCCAGCTGTTCCTCTCTTACTCCCCATTATCTAGAGCCAGCAGAATCTAGTTCTCACAGCTCAGTGGCTCTCGACCGCCTCAGCCATCCACAACATTTCAGCCCTCCGTTTATTGGTTCCCCAATATTTACTCTGAATATCATGATTTCCCCACAACCCATTTGTTTGAAGTGTGAATTGTAATCACATTCAAAAGGGACAACTTTAATGACTGACACAAAACCACCAGCCAGATGGTCCCATTTACTCTGACTGCATACTTAGTAACCTCCCTCTGGGGACTGAGTTCAATTTTATGTTTTTGATATACATAGTATTTGGCACTTGTTTAGCACTTAAAAGCTAATATTACCCCCTGTAATACTGTTATATTTCTCTCCAATACAAGTAACTGCAAGCAATGAATATGTCACCAATAGAGGATGACAAAAGTCAGGTTACGTAATGCCTTTGTAATGCTGTTACCCTCTTGTATAGTGCAAGCTCAGCTTGTTCAGTGTATGCTCAGATTTTGGTCACAAAGTAAGAAATGAAGAGAAACTGGAGAATAGACATTCTGAAATAAAGAAAAGACACAAACATACTTAATAATTATATTATAGACCTTGTCCCATTGTCATTTTTACGCCTCTACGCCAGCAATAGCCACAGCTGGAGGCATTATGGTTACTGGATGTCTGTTCATCTGTCGGCTGTCCATACTCATTAATGCGATATCTCAAGAATGCTTGGGGAAATTTCTTCAAATTTGGCATAAGTGTACACTTGGACATAACAATGAATTAATTCGATTTTGGTGGTTGTACATCAAAGGTCAATGTCACTGTGACCTTGTCTGTCTTATTCTCATGAATGCAATATCTCAATAAATACTGATTTATTTATTTATTCAAATTTCAAACGTCCACTTGGACTCAGTAATGAATTGATTAAAGTTGGTGGTCAAAGGTCAGGGTCACTGTGACCTCACAAAACTTGTTTTTGACCATAACTCAAGAATTCACATGCTAATTATGACAGTATTTCACAAAAAATGTCTAATAGGATAAAACGATGAAGAGCTGACATTGTATATCTTAAAGGTCAAAGGTCAACTTAAATGTGACGTCAGAATGTTCTGCAACACTTTTCTGGCCATTATTCAACATCATACCTCAGAAGCAGAAGGGGAGACATTTAGTCAGATACTTAATTTGTGTCCACCTTGAAACTGTGCTGATTGTATAGATTGTCTGTGCTGCTGGGGGAAGATGTGTATAAAGTATTCATGTTTTCATAGACATGCATGTAAACTGTAACTGCTTGACTGGTTTGTGGAGACAAACGACTGTGATAATTCTATTTTCTGTTTTACAGGATAAAAGTACTTTAAAATGTGTCAATAGGTTGTCATGTAGGTTGAAAATGCCTAAAAAAAGAAAGTCACTCCTGACTGCTAACCCTGAGTTAAGGCACAGCAACAATAGCATTGGCACATCAGGCAATAGAATAGCACTTGAAAAGTAATATACAGGCATCCGTTGCCAGGGAGCCTGGTATGATGCATTTATGTATGTGTGTACGTGTTACTGTCAACTGGGAAGATAATGGGTTATCTTCCTTGACATTTGTCTGAGTTGCACTAATGAAAAGAGAGACTATGTGGGGAGATGTTTGGGCAGCCAAAGAAATTCTCACTGGCAGTCAGAATCTTAAATGTTTTTCCTGCAGAGTGGCATTTTCCTGACTTGCTCCTCACCGTTTGCTTTTCATGTTTGTCACCAGCGATAATGGACTGTTCCCTCAGAGGATAGTGTTTGTGTCTGTTAGTACAGCACTAAAGGGAGCAGTCTTCTCCCTGAGTTAAACTGCATTTCTAGAAAAAGTCTCAAATCTGCAATGTAACTGCCTTGCCATGTCATAGTTGTTGTTTTTTTCCATGGCGTATCATTTCAAATTTTCACACTCACATGGTGTCAGGAACATGAGCAAATGTAGTGTAGCAGCTGATGATGCAGAAAGATGCCTCACCTTTCACTATCAAAATGACAAGTGACATGAGAAAATTGGCTTTGGCGAACATGGAAGAAATATGGAAATACAGAGACAATATCAGATAGTCACACTGCCTAATTTAAGCCTGAAGCTTGTTAACAAAATCTAAACGGAGTTACTTTCAGATTTCACGTCATCGTTTAATATGAATCTTGTTTCCACTGCACTGTTGAATGAAGGGAGACTCTGAAGCCTCAACAGTACATGCCAATAAATCCTCCAGCACAGATGGTGACAAATGTAAGAGTTGTGCGGAGAGTAGCAGCCCATAAATGCGTAGCCTCTCTGGTCGTTTACTTAATGTCAATTTAAGTCTCACCTTTATTTTGTGCACTGCGAGACTTAGTCCCCATTTCAACTCAGTGGGGACTACATAAATTATTCAGCAGTGTCCACTGAATCTCTGGCTGCTGGCCACTAAAAGGATTAGAAGATATATGGTGTGGGAAAACAGTTTATTCAGGGGACAATGCATTATGGATCCCTTCGACCCATTACGACTCATTAAAGCGGATAGGTTGTGAATGTACGATCTCTCAGATGTCAGTTTGTGCCTTCCCTTAACACAATACTGCAGATTAAAAGATGGCGGTAATGTGTGCTGTCCTTTAGAAGTGCTGTGACTGAGTGTTATTGTTACGTGACACCCATGTAACTCCAGTTGTAGTGATTTTTATTGTTTCATGTTAAAGGTCCAGTGTGTAGGATTTAGGGAGCTATACTGGCAGAAATATAGAGTATAAAATATAATAAGTGTGTTTTCTTTAGTGTATTATTACCTGAAAATAGGAATTGTTGTGTTTTTGTTATTTTAGACTGAGGCTTTATATCTAGGGCAAAGTATCCCCGATGATTTCCTAAATTGATTTGATTCACAAGGTAATGATTCAATTTAATTTGATTTCCTATTTGATTTGACATTGATTCCATTGAGGATATTTTAGTTATTTTTTTCTAGAATGTAAAAGAGATTCGAAGAGCACTGTAAATTTTACAAGAAATTATTTAATAAAAAAGAATAAATTTTTAACAGGATTAAAACTGAATATTATTCAAACTTTATACATTTTCTACATGTTTACATGTTGTTGAACAGACAGGTGTATTGATTAAGTATTGACTTTTTCTTGTGGAGGTTTTATTGCACTTACAATATCAAGCATAGTTGTCATCAGCTCAAGCTGTCTTGACTTGTCTCCACCACAGCATCCCTACTCCATATTTGTATCTGTGTGTGTGTGTGTGTGCGGGTAAAAGTGGCACAAAAGTACAAAAGTAGCCCTGACGCACAGACAGCAGGAGGAGAGGCTGCTGCAGCATGATAATAAGACTACAGTCCTAAATAATTTAGCTCCGGGGCCCGTTTACTACCAGCGAGATTAAGAGGGTTAAAGCTTTACACATCCATTGGAAAAAGCATATATTAAGAGACAGATCTTGAATTTTATGAATTGATATTGGGTCGTTCAAATTGGCTGAATCGATTATTTTAACCCAGCCCTATTCATATCTACAGAGGGAGCAGGCCCTCATCTCCGGAGATCACCATGTTGCATCTCCATGTTTCTACAGTTGCCCAGAATGGACTTACCAAACTCTGGCTGTTGATAGGGCCATTCGCATTTTCACATTGGCTACCGACATTTGCAGCCCCTCTGCAATGAATGTGTCAGTAAAACACAAATTTTTTAGTTGTAAACTGCTTTGTTCAGTGTTTTTACCAGTTTAAATCACCAGCTCCATTTGCTGGGAGAGGAAGAGACCTCTGAAGATAATTTTGCTCCAGGTAAAATCCTCTTGAACGTCTGGATCTTAAGTTAACAGAGAAAAAGAGTGACCACACATGAGCACATTAGGATCGCGGTCCATCTCCTACATGCAAAACAGTGTTTTCACCAGTTTTGATGACATAATCTGTTTGTTTTGGATAGGAAGAGGCCTCTGCGGATAATTTGCCTCACAGTAAAAAACCTCCTGAACAGTGAACACTGATGGAATTCTAAACTGGAGAAGTTTCAGCTGGTTGCAATCCTCACCGCTAGATGTTACAAAATCGCCCGAAATCCTACACACTGTTCCTTTAAAGAAAGACATGCTCCTCTTTCAACCCTCCATCTTAGAAATTTTATTTGTGTATTACTTCTTACAAAGCTGGCTTATTTTTTAACTTTTCATTTATTCACACTTTTTCAGAGTTTCAGATTTTCGGTCCTGACAAGTAAATTGTGAGACAAAAAGCTTCTGACATGTAATGGCCAGCCGTTTGAAAAATTGAGCATGATTGACGTAACCACAGCAGCACAGACAGATGTTGTCAACTTGTGATTAGTCTCCTGATGAGTGTCATTCACAGAGTTATAAAGCAGAAATGAATGGCACGCTATTTGCAGTGATGTTGGCTTCTAATAAAACCCATACTCTGGCACTGCCTGCTGACACTGGTGAAGCAGTTATCACTGGGAGGAGAAAAAGCATGTGTGCAGGTGTTTCTCACAGAAAATGCAGAAATGATCCTCTGAAAATTATCATTTCATGACTCTTCACAACGTGCCGCCCACACTGAGAAGAAAGCCTTACATGTATTCTGTCTTTTTAGATGGGGCATAGAAGACACAGGCCTGTTTGATTGCGAGTTCCAATATTCATCAAAATAGGAGGAGTAGTGATTTCTAGTCTGTTTCAAACAGACAGTCTCAATATCCCAACATCAATGCAGAAATACAAGCCTCTAATAAGAGGATTGGAGCTGGCAGTAACAGTTCTTAGAAGAAAATAGGCTCATCTCTCTGCATGGTTTACCTACAAAACTCTTCATTACATGACAAGACCCATCACATAGAAAAAAGAGCTGGATAAAATTCAGAGTGCACCGTGTGTATAGGAGATAATACATGCCTTTGACTTACTGACTCCTGATTGAACACATGCACATGCAAGGAGTGGTGTGCAGTTGGCATCAGGTCTTTATGAAATATTGTAGCCTTTGTTTACAGGTGCTTCCAGATAGAAAAAATGTTTCATTTGTTTCTCTTGCTTTTTGCTGTCATCGATGGCACATGTGTTTCACTGTGGGCGGAGCCCTGCTGCTGATTGGAAGAGATACAGACAGCGGTGGAGAGCAGAAGATGACCACATTTACCATGCCACTGCAAGTGCAACAAAAGCCTCACGGGCAAACAGCCAGTAGGAGTAATTTTTCAGTGTAAACAGTGCAAAAGAACAAATGATGACAATAAACATCCAACAGACACAGTTTGTTTGACTAAATCAGACAAGGCTGCACCGAAGCAACAAACACTGGAGAATACTCTCTTAAAGGGAGAGAGAAACTGCCTTGAGACAGTGACAAGGCCAAAAAGATTTAAAAGAGTGGTTGTTATTTAACACTTTGAATTGTAAAAATAAAAATAAATTTTGAAAAAATTCTTACAAAGCACTGCAATTTCAAGCACATTCATTGGATTGATTTTAACAACTTTAAAGTACATGAAGTGTGCACAGTGCATCTCTGTTATTGTGGAAAATAGAGGTTTCAGATCAGGACTCGGTATCGGCAGATACTCAATATTAATTGACTCGGATTGAGAGCATAATACTTGATCAAGACACCCCTACTAATCACAGCTGATAAGCTTGTGAGGCTAACCTATGACATTAACAGAGTAATCTGTGGCATCTTTGCTTTTCCATGACCTGCTCTCTTTACCTCAGTGTCAGGTCATGAAAGGAGACCCGACTCCCCAAAGATGTTGTGACCCAGTACCTGTGTTCACAGATGCTAAAGTGGGCTGCAGAAAATGTCTCAATGAAGTACAACTTGTCATGGTTTGCAAGCAATAAAGAGTGCAAACACGGCTTCAGGCCTTTCCTCTTATATTAGTATGTATCTTGTTGACAACCCCTTGCATGCAGGAATATCTGGTCAGTTTCTTTCAGCCATCTAACCTCTTCTTTGCAACGATTCTGAAGCCTTTCTAGCTGGGCAACACCAAACTTCTCATTTGCAAGAGCTTTAACCTCTTCTGCAGACCCTCTCCTGCTATTACATCTTACTCATAGCTGCTCCAAACTCTTTGGTGTGACCCTCCCCTCCTCCTTGAGACTACTGTAGTGTCTCCCGGATGGCTAGAAGAACTTTTAAGGACGTTCAAGCAGTGAAGGAGGCTTTCACTCTGTCCTGTCTGTCCACAGTAATAACACTGCAACACCTCAGTTAAGTGCTAGCATCAACAGTGAAGGCCGACTGGGTGAAAAGCAAGTCTAATTTCAACACGTTTTGCTCAAATGGCTGTAGGAATCTACGGATACTTTTAACTATGTACAGGGTCCCAAGGCAGTTAGCCTAATGCTCACCGATTTAAAGCAGATGACAGTCCTTGCTAGTGTTGTCAAAAATATCAATTTATCTATGCATATCAATCAAGATTATTTGAAATTATTTCAGTACTCATTTTACGCAGCACTGATACACCAACATATTCTCACTCCAACCTCGTGACCTCATGGACCTACCACGTCAAGATATGCAAGGTACTTGTGTGTTGCTTGTTGACCTTCTGGGACACTGTATCAAATCTGTTTTCAAAATACATTCCTGTTTTCACAGGAAATATACAGTTTGCATATGGTCTCTTTCAAAATGAACATACTACGTTGGTACAACACCGCAAATTGACGTTTTTTTCCTTCAACAACAAATGCACATGGTTATGTTTAGTCTGTACACACCTGTGGTTACGTTTAGGCAACAAAAGCACGTGGTTGGGTTTAGGAAAAAGAGCAAGGTTTGGCTTTACAGTCTTACTGAACGTGAACACCGGCCTCCCAGGTGAGACTCAGATTGCTGGCGTCTTCACTTTCGTTGCTGTCCTGCTGCATTTTCCAGGTTGGATACACTATTACCTGTTGCACTTCCTGGCTCTCTCTTATTGTTAATGTTTACAAGAGATGGCAATGAGCATGAGTATTCATTCAATGTATAGAGTAATCTTTCATTAATTTTTTTGCTTTGTAAAATAAAATAAAAAAATAAAAACAATGTTGCCACAGATTTCAGCATTTTCAGTCCTGCATCACTCAATCTGACATTACAGGCAGGACGTTGGCCAGGCATAAGAGTGATGCTTGGAAGTATTATAACGAAATAAATAAAATAAATATGCAGTGCAAGCTATGTAATGTTAAACTGACATATCATTGCTAATCTCTACAGTCTGTGCAGTGCAGAAAGAAGGGTAATTGTATCCCCTTTCCAAATTCTTGCATGGGCATTCATTTGAGACCCTATTCTTACGTTAATTTCTGTATTTCTGTACCCTCATACTCACTGAATATGGAAACTACTCAAAATGTCAATTTCTTGTGTTTGCTGTTTTCTGCAACTAACTAAGAGAAGAAAAGTTGTCATTGTCATGTTATAGCCTTATTATAGTTATCTTTTAATTAAAAATAAATAAATATATTTAAAGCCCTCAATGTCAATTTCCCCCATGGTATTGAAAAAGGTACAGAATATTGTTATTTCTCAAGGTATTGTATCAAAGTTAGAAATCCTAGCACCGTGACATCAATAGTCCTTGCCCCAGTGGAACAGTAACTGTTCAAGGAAAAACCTTGCTGGGTCTGTCATTTTGTAGTCTACTGTCCTGTTCACAAAATGTTTGATACTGAGCATATTTGCAAAATGTTTCTCAGCGGTTGCTTAATTTGTTAATGGTCTTTTTTTTTTAAGTTTTAAACAAGTATTATTTTTTTGTCCTTCAGAGATGGCTTTGTCAAACGTCCTGTTTGCTGAAAAAGCAGCAAGGATGTGTCCTTTGTGATAACTTGCTCCATCCTTGTGCACTAACCTGTGGAAGGGAGGCCCTGAATGTTAAAACATCACCTGATGCCATTGAAAAGACAAAACAAAGACCCAAATGAGTATATATGAGTACTGAGGGTTCTTAGCTTTACCTTTTTATATTAATGGACTGTCATGTCCAGGCAGAGGTGTTGATCCACCTGATCATGCAAATGCCAAGGCAGCATGAGCAGTCCAGTCTAGAAAGTGCAACTTAAAAACTTCCAGGTATTGGATGTGGGTAAAACAGTCCTATATTCCCCACTCTCCCTGTCGGTAAGGAAATGATTAAACGTTAATCCAAGGCAGGCTGTGATATTCAAATTTAGTCATACCCTCAACTCCCCACCCACCGTTCTCTGTCCCTGCCCTTCAACAGCAACCACCTCAACAAGAAAATTGTCAGCTTATGTGAATATGGTGGACACTGGGCAAAGGGCCAGAGGATTCAGAAGTCTTGCTCTAACTGGTTAAGAATGTGAATACAAATTTCAGTGAATGGTCAAGCCAGTGCAGCCCTGTTAGAGGGTAAAGCCTGCGTGAGACAGGACAATAAATAATACATCTGCAACATGCAGTACTGGGCAGGATTTACTCTGCCTCTTTATTGATACATTGAACATATTGATGCTTTATAGAAACTCACTCAACAACCATTTGTGACACTTGTGAAAGTCCACACAATGCACTCGACATATTAATCACAATATGAAATGAACTACCTTATTTAATTTTGACTATGCAGTTCTTTATTTTTTTCTTTTGATGTACATGCAGGCCGCTAATGGGCAAATGACTGTGCGAAGCTTTCATAAAGTTTTTTATAACATACACTATGTTTTGGGACCTTGAGTTGTCATAAAGAGCTGGCACTTTAAACACAAGTGTGTGTATATAATTCAAGCACTCCTTTTTAGTAATTTTGGACTTTTTTAATTTTTATTTTAAATAAACAAAGTCTTGGCTTTCAGAAAATGAAACTTTTTTTCACCAAATTCAGCAGACAAATACACATTTGAAGCTTGTAAAGGCATGATGACAAGCTGCTAACACTTGTCAGCTGCACTCTCATCCTACTCAGAACCACTCTTCCTCCCTCCCTCTATGTCAAAATGAGTGAGAGGCTTTACATTATCGTTAACAAGGCAGGGTCTGGGACAGTTGCTTTTATTCTGATTTCAAATAAACAAAGTGTTGCCTTTAAGAATAATAAAACATCTGACCTAGCCTAGTTCTGAGACGCTTAGCATAGCACATCAAAATATTATTGTGTTACCCGAACTTTTTGTCAGTATGGACGAGCTACACTTCATTAGCTTGATTCGAGTCTTCAAGATTCAGTTGACTTCTGTCAAGCTGGATAGAGCGGATCGTACCAAACAGGAAGTCGGACACAGAAAAGACGAGAGAATCCGGCCAATTTTCAAAATAAAATAACAACAGCATGCACTGTGGAGCGTGAGGAGAAAATACCGTGTTTATAATTTAAAAAAACACAACAGTGCATAACCGAACACATTTTTCAATACCCTAATCACTTCATTACAATTTTAATTTTGTGTCACCGAGCCTACATAACGCCCTGGACACACCGGACGCAGTAGTGCCGTCTGGTGTGTCCAGGGCGAAGCCTAATGGCACGGGTGTGTGGATGTCTGTTCATCTTGTCGTTCATGTCCTTATTAATGCACACTTTATAACTTGCTTGTTGGATTTATTAAAAACGAACGAATGAAAACTAAATGTCTTTGAATATCTTTATTATCATTTAAAAACGAAAATTAAAATGACCGGTAAAAATAGATTATGACCGGATTTTTATGACCCTGTCGGTCAAAATGACCGGTGACGAAAAAGTCTAGCGCAACCTCTGGCTAGCTTTTTTTTTTAGTACAGTCAATGCTGAAGTGAACTCAGATGAGGCTGGGCTATGGTGGCTGGGCAGTAAGAGGACAATGTTATGAGAGATTTTAGATAGAAAACAAAAAACAGAAATAGGATTTTGAAAAGTGGGGTACCCAAATTGAGGGGGAGCTAGATGTGTTAGTGAGGCACTGTATGCATATTTAAAGAAACAGAATTACTGGTCTTACCACACACTGTACAAAGGAAAAGCATTGTCATCAAGGAAATAGAGCTATACAACTGCAATGAAATCTTTGCAAAACTCAACAACATATCTTATAAGGCTGTTCCTCTCAAAAATAGAGCCAAGTATTGTGCTGTGCTTTTGTACAGCAACCAAGATGTCAGCAGCTACAAATGCCAGCTATCATATAAAATGTCACCGAGGACAAACCCTCGATTCTCAGGGAGCAGTTTCTGGGCTGTATTAGCCCCTCAATCAATAGACTTCGAGTTGCCCACCATTATCCATAAGAGGCTGGGGGAGCTTAGATGTACCCTTTCAGGACAATCATATAACAGAATAAGAGAACAAAGATGAAAGGCAAAAATAAAGGCATGCCAGCCTGAGTACTGGAGGAAAACCCTCATGTGTTTGTTCCCTGTGGAGCAAACACTTTAAATCTCATGATGTCTGACATCGCCAAAGAGTCATTTCATAACAACAGCCTCTGTGGAGTTGTTCAGAAACTCTGCAGCCTGTTTTCATTGGTTCCTGAGTGTTGAGAGATGCAAACGGAAAGAACAAAAGAGGCAAATACATGTACACTTTATTTAGTGCTTGAATAAGCCAAGGTGAGGACAGCGTCAGTCAGACTGAAACATTATGTAACCAGAATAATAAAACCTGATTGAAGTTAGATGATCCTTCTGTACAGTAGAATCAATTCAGTGCTTGGAAAATTGAATTAGATCATATTGTCTGTTGTCTCCAAAGACTGAGGGACTTCAAAGACTAGTCTAAAGTTAATGTAACAACTATAACAGACTATCTATCTATCTATCTATCTATCTATCTATCTATCTATAGCCCTTTTTACGCAGAGATTGTGCTATAGGGTCGATTTTACCCTAGGAGCTCCTCAATCATATTGTTTTCCCAATTTCCAGACATTTTCATCCTCTGTTCTTCTTCGAGTTAGCCATTAACTTTTATCAGCTACTTTTTAAATTTCCCATGGTGGATCGTATGCATAACATTTCATCAAATCATGGGCGTCGGAGCCATTGTAAGTGGGTGGGACAAGTCCCACTCACTTTTAGGTCCAATAATATTGGACCCACCCACTTTTACCATCATTTTCTGCACCCCTCAGTTGAGGTTTTATGTAGTACTGAAATTAGGGCTGGGCAATTAACTGAAAATATACCGAAACAAACATTCAGACCCTCTAACCGACGTAATCTCACTCATGTTGGTGATTTCGGCACTTTCCCCATGCTGTCCCCTTGGGGAAAAAACCCCCCAAAACCTACGCCGTGTAAATCACGTGATTCCGCCCCCTCCATCTAGCCTGCATTCACTCAAAGTGAGACTGACGCTACCTACATGGAGGAGACGAGCACAAACACCAAGCCACCAAATCAATTCGAGCAGCTTGCACCCAAACACAGGGTTTTCCCTGCCTATCTAAGACAAAGGCCTGGGTGATTTTGGCTGCTGCCTTGGTTAAAGCGCGCGTGTGTGTGTGTGTGTGTGTGTGTGTGTGCATGGGGGGCGTCCAGATGTAGAGCTTTTGCGCGCACAAACCCATTACTTTCAATGTAGTAATAGAGCGTCATGCGCGCTCACAACCCAAAGCGACACCGTAGCGGCGCGCATTCGGTACGACGTGCTTGTTTTTTTCGTCCGGCGCACAGCTCCACGGACCTGCTTCTCCCTCCGGTGTTGTGTCAGATCCCGGTTCGTCGACTCCGAGACGTAGTACGTGTATTATAGAAGAAAAACACACATTTCAGGACCACTGACTTGTATCATCAGAACAGACATGTTCTTTCATATTTAATAGAGGAGGGACAAACAAGAGGGAGACTGACAGGCGCCCTACAACTAGTGCTTCTACAAAGCAACTGTTGCTGTCACAGGCGTTTACAAATGCCACACAACATGCAAAGGATTCAAGAATAATAGTCGAGCATATTTGCTGAACATAGTAATGGGAGCACAGCACATATGCACGTACCTGTCATGAGTCCACAGATAGCAAAATGCTGTTATGTGTATTCTATCCTCACAACAACATGCCTAACACGAGAAAAAGACAAGCTTAAACGTGTATACGTATCTTATGTGAAGATAAAATGGCGGACGCCAACACTTATGTTCACTCAATCTCTCAGAGCTCAGTTTACAGGAAAAATACCCAACAGAAATGTAGTCAGATCATCTACCCTAATGCCATTAAGCAGCTCTACACTGCTATAAATACATTCCTCTCGCAAGTTCACTGCGGTACATCTACTCACAGTCAGTAGAGGGCGCAGTCACACAAACAAATACAGTAACCTACCAAAAAGGATAATGGTAAAATTACTGCGTATTGTAATGGAACACATCCCACAAAAAGTTAAAATTACAAAATATTATTTTCAGTCATTTTTCTATACAACAATACAAAATCTTAATTGAAGACACCTGAGAGTGTCTGATGGGACATTCTGTTGAGAATCAGCTCTACTTGGAAGCCCCTTCCCTCCACGATCATACCTCCTGCTGCAGCTAAACACAGTCTCATAGGATTAAGACATCATTACAGTGCCTCTTTTTTCCAGCATCTGTGGCACCTAATTTTCCCAAGTTTCATTAATGCTTAAAGTTTCTAAGTTCACGCCCTTTGGTCACTGACATGATGGTGTGATTTTTTGTAATTAAATGTGTGTTCTTTACCATTACAAACCTGTGTCAGAGAACTGAGTTTGACCAGTATGAATCTGTGTACCACAATACACAGCACGACTGCAAGTAAAAATAAAATAACTGTTAAAAAAAAATAAAATGCAGCTACTCTTGCTTCTCTCAAATAAAACTGGGTCAAACTAATTGGCGCCTGATTACCACCCAATAAAGAATTCACTGGCACACACACACTCAACTGTGCTTCACACAACAGAGCTGTATCAGTCTTGTAATGATTAAAAAAATTATCTGCTTCATGCATATTCATGACATTTTTCACTGTCAAAATTAGGATTTGGAGAGACCTCTGTCACATTTTTAAAAGTTTTAATGGTTATAACAAGGTGATGCTAAAGAACACAATATAAACTAAAAACTTTAAATCATTTGGCACTTTCCATACTGCTGAATATTGCTCATTAAAATAATAAATCAACTAGGTGTTAGAAAGCTCATCTGGTAGAGCTGGGGGTCACTCATCTGGTAGAGTGGGTGCACCATGTATCAACGCTAAGTTCCTACTGCATTGACGCGGGTCCGCCTCCAGCCTGTGAGGCATATCATTGCCTCTCTCCCATGCCTTTTTAGTTGTTACAGAGCGATTTACATTCTAAAAGAACAGCACAACTTAAATATGTTAAGTTAACGCCAAAAGATCATATGAACATCCTTCCATCCATCCATTTTCATCTGGGGCAGCAAGCTGAGCAAGGTACTCCAGACATCCCTCTCCCAAGCATTGCTTTCCAACTCCTCTTCCTCAGTGATCCCAAGGTGCTCCCGAGCCAGATGACATAGATAATCCTTCCAGCAGGTTCTGGGTCTCCCCAGGACCTCCTACCAGTTGGATGTGCTTGGAAAACATCCAACAGGAGGCATCCTGATTAGAACCATCTCAGCAGACCCCTTTTGATGCAAAAGAACAGTGGCTCTACCCCAAGCTCTCCATCTCTAAGGCTGAGCCCAGCCACCCTGAGGAGGAAACTCGTTTCAGCTGCTTGTATCCACAATCTCATTATTTTGGTCACTACCCAAAGGTCATGATCGTAGGTGCAGCGATAAACGGAGAGCTTTGCCTTCCGGCTCAGCTCCCTCTTCACCACAGCAATCCAGTGCAACGCCTGTTTCACCTCTGATGCTGCGCCACAGCGCTTGTCCATCTCACGCTCCATTTTACCTTCACTCAAGAACAAGACCCCAAGATACTTCAATTATTACGCTTGGGCTAGTGACTCTCCCCAAATCCAGAGGGGGCAACTAACTGTTTTATCATATGAACAGTGGCGTCTATTGTTATCAATAAGTTTTACACAGGGTACAGTAGGTTCTGTGAATTCATTCTGAGCCTGTAACACATACTGTAAGTCTTCTATCAAGCTGACAGGTTTGTGCTTTAGGATTGAGGTTGTGTATTTTGCCTTATTTATGTGAAAATATGAGTGGAACATGGAGAGCATATGGATGGCAGAAATGTGGATTATGATGTTTGAGTGCTCTGTGAAAGACAAATCTTTAACATTTTACAGCCACCTTTCAAGTCTACAGGGAGTGATCAACTTAAAATCAATTGTATAGCTTACAGGCAGCCAGCGAAGAGATTCTATTTATTATTGCCTCCAAAGTAAAATCCCTCTAGGCAGTAAGGTATGAAATTAAGTTCTGTCTTTTGGACTTCTCACTGATAATCTCTGTTTTGTCCTTTGACAGTACAAAACTTGGAGCCATCCATTCACTGATGTCTGAGTACAGTACAATGAACACTAAAACTGTCAAAAACTAGAAGGGCACTCAGAGAGTACAGACCTCTGCTAAGACCAAATGACATATCTCACAATGCTGAAGATGCATTAAACTACACTGAGAACATTCATTTAGCAGCAAACTACTACGATTCATGTTCCCATTGGGTATCTTAATACTGGCGCTCAACATTGCTCTTTACTCAGACTGTGCATTCACAGGAGAGCAGTACTTACGCGGTACAGTATGTGCACCACTGTATGATATCACAACATTTTGTTAGCACTGTTAGGCTGTTAGCACTGGTGATAACGCTGTCTTGATCGACGATTGCGGGACAGTCACTGTGGCGTAATGCCCAGCCTCTGGTTACCCCCCAGGTTACCCTAGTGACTGTGAGCTAACCCCATTAACACTATTAGCTCTTTTAGCATTGTTGTCATTTCTAGCACTGCACTATTAGCCACTACCATTTTGGCAAAGCCGCCTCCATGTTAGCTTGTGACAACCGAGGTGAGAGCTGTGTGCAATCCCGGCCCAGACTAAAAATGTTGTGTATTGTAAAGTAAAGAATACTTTGTGTATCCGTCCCATGATTAGGATCCTCTTCAAAACTGAATGGGTTCTTTATTGTCCTATGCTACACCCTTCCACCAGGTTTCATATAAATCAGGCAAGTAGTTTTCCATTATGTTGATGACAAACAGCAAAAGCACAAACTAGGAGTAGGCTTTATCTGCTTTAGTATGAAAAATATGTACTAAAATACAGAACAATTGCAAAATGTCATAGGATTTCATGAACATATTTTCTGACCTTACTATCACATATTTCACAATAGCTATAATGACTATATTACTTGATCACAGGCTCTCTGATCCTTTATAAACTGGAGGGGGTTGGCCATCTGAAGAATAATACTTTCTTTAACATTTTGTTTAAGATGAAGCTCATTTACAATGCACAGATATAATATCCTTTTTTTATTTTTAATTGACTGAAATATTCATTTTTAGTTAGCCTAGTTATTATCCTGCTTGCAACTTCTTTTTAAAGTGCTGCTGAGAAAATAGGCCTACTTCTCAGTCAGTTAATTATATAGGAAATGGTTACTTGACATTTTAATCATAATGCTTCACCTACTGGTAGCCTGGATCCAGCTCGGCAAATTGTACTCCCCTTAGCCACCTCCCTCAGCTTTTTCCCTCTGCTGTCTCTCTTGCACAGAGCCTGCTGCATATTTAGGTTACAAAATAAATTGCAATGAATGTCAACGTACACACTAATGGAACAATCCTTATTTTTCTCAGTAGAATCTGGCTTTGAAGAGAGCAATGTAACAACATAATTTTCCCATTGGAAATCACTGTCTGACATTTAAGTAAAGCAGTGAAAATATTCTAAAAATAGTCTAAGTGAAACTGTTTTTTTGTTTTGTTGTTTTAGGTGGCTTAATTACGTTTTTTTGCTGGGGCTGCCCTAGTGTAGTGGTTAGAGCACTCTAGACTCCAGCCTACTTCTCCAAACTCGGGCCATGCTGACTGATATCTACTGAATGTTATATGCTATTTATTTGTGCTGTAAGTACCCCATACAACCCCACTTCAAAGACATCTGAACTATCCCTTAACAACTGGGGGTGCTAGAGAAAGGGTCAGATGAGCAGAGGTTCTACAATGAGGCAGAATGTGAATATAAACAACATTTGTGTGAGAAATAATGCAAGAGTCCAAATAACTACTTCCTCCTTTTAGGGGCTTGAGATGTGCATCCATTTGTTTACATCCAATATTTAGCCTTTTTTTTTGCAGATGATGACCCTCTGAAGGAACACAAAGAAGTGCTTCATATAATGGAGGCAGCAGGCCTCGCCCATTAACATGGCTGTGGGCACATGTCTGAGCTCATGTAGGATGATCTTCTCCTCTGTTACCACAACTACACTGAGGACTTCCAAAAAGCATCATGCAGAAGGCCTTTGCGTCCAGTCAACAATCCCACCTGCATTCCTTTTATTATCACATCAAGGGCTTCTCCATCAGCCTAAAGACACATAAAGACATACACATCTTTGATTTTGAAACACCACTACCATTCATGCTATTCGATCTAATTTCTATTTTTTGTTAATATCTTAGAATTAAGAGGATAATACAAGAAAGAGCAAGGTCTGGTGTTGTGTGTGTTGTTTTACAGATGGTGTGTTTGGGGCTATGTATTTTTCTCACACAATTTTAATGTTTAGAGAACCTTCATCAACCCTGTAAATAAAGTGTCTTACATTACACATCCTGACGATGTCAGAGGAATCCTCTGAAAGACAGTGTGGAAGACCGAGAAGGACAGCTGTTTTACAGTGCAAACCCAAACTAACACCATCACAATTATTTCTCATATTTTTAAAAGACCTCTCTACAGGTAGAAAAACATAATGTACTGTCTACAGAATGAATAGTGGCCCATGTGAAAAGTAAACCGAATACATGTGTAAAATCTCGAGGTTTCCCTTTGGTGTTGTGGTACAACTTTTTTTGTTAGTTTCAAACATAAATCAAGAGAAAGGCAACATAAGTCTTTATTGATTCCCAGAGGGAAAACACAAGACAGAAGTAAGCACAAGTAAGTCCGGCTTTTTTTATTGATTGATTTTTTTTTTATCTTATTATTGATTTGGACTATGACTATGAGTTCTCTTCGCTTCCAGTCCCGGGATGATAACTAGGACAGGGGGCCTCCGGTTTCTCTGGTAGTCCACCATTAGAAAAGTGGTTAAGCCGGTCCCAGGGTGCCATACAAATAGCCATTCATGTCCTTGTGATGTCAGTGCAACAGGACTGTCATTGATGAGAGAGCTGGGTGCGTCTTTCCTTTGCCTCTGTAATGGTGGGAGAGTGAAGATCATGTTAAGTCAAATTAGCTTTATTTGTATAATGATAGTTATATAGGCTTTGTGAATGAACAGTTGGTGTGGCATGGATTATCTGAGCCGGGGATGGAGCTGTAGTTGCTATAAGGTGGGATGCCTCTCAGGGTCTCTGAGCAGACATATGTGCAATATGTGCAGGGAATGTTGGCAGTCTGGAAAGTGAGAAAGGGAGACAAAGAGAGAGAAAGAGCAGGAGATCAGAAGTTTAAATTCAGCTCTGTGATTTGTTGGAAAACGAGCATTGCTTATGAAGATTGACTGTTAACATATTTGGAGAGGGTGGTTAAAGTAACACAAAACACATAAATTCATTGGAGTCACAAAAGTGTCCCGCCGTTTTTTCCCTCAGTTTAATCTTTATTTTATCTCTGTTTCATCTCTTGGTTCTTTTATAACAAGATATAACAATTGATTAGAATTTCACAGTGCTCATGAAATTAAAAAAACCCAGCAATGTCTCTTTTACAAACAGCATCTTTGTGACAATGTGTAATCCAATTTAACTGAGAACATTTTGCATTAGAAAAAAGACCCTCCTCATCAGAAAGTAGTCCCAATGAGAACTGTTGTCTCTGGATTATCCCCATTATCTGGGGCAGTGTATCTGACAAGAGATGTTGCTCCTGAGTTCCTCACCATAAACAAATTGCATTAAACTCATTTTATTGGGTGTCTGCAGAAATCCTGGTCTCAAACACCTATAAACCTCTGCAGATAAAACCCAAACTATCTAAAAGTACAGAAATATTGTAGTTAATCACAGGAGGAGATATGATCTTTTGTAATCCACTTAACTGACCCTTTCAAACTGTTAGTTTGTGTCTCACCTATGGACAGATTCAAGTTGATTTCAATCCCTTCATCAAGGTAAGCCTGTGTTTTAAAGGAATGTTTATGATCCAGCAGATCAGTTCCCCCAGCTGCCACACTATTGTGGACCGGCCCTATATGCTCAGATCATGAACCATTCTGGAGAGGCTTTTAGAGGGTACCTGAAATACAAACACAAAGAAGAAGGAGATAGTCAGAGATATTCAGAAGCAGAGCAAGAAAGACATAGAGAGAAGAGGAGAGAATATGTGTTTAAATATGAAGAGCAGAAGCCAGATATCATACCAGAGTAGTACTACTAACATCTCTCTGTCACAAGGCAGCCACAGCCAAAATCAGTCACTCAGGCACGCAGGACAACAAATCCAGTTTCAGTGAGGATGTTTCCAAACTTGATGTCCCTTTGAAAGACTCCAGTTGTGTGCATCTCGATGGCTGCATCCACCATCTGCCTTAGGATGACCTATGATAGAGGGGGAGGGTTAAACATATGAGTGGATGAAGTGGGGTAAGACTTAGAGAGTTGCAAAATTTGTTTGCTTAGCTGGCTAAGAACTAGCCCTGTCCTCTTTAACCATAATGGGTCACTACACTTCAGTTTTTATATGGATTAAACAAACAATAAATTACATTGTTGTGATGTGTAGGGCAGAGCCAATTAAACCGATTTAAAATTCTAACTAATGTAAGCTAAACATTTATAATGAACGAACAATAAATATGTTGGTGATAGTGATTTTCAACCAGCTTTTATCATAACATTGTGGGAAGTATGTGTAAATGAACTGTGGCAAACTTCCTTCAATCTAACCAGAGCCCAGATCTCTCTGCTTCTCATTCAGCTCAAATAAACTGAATGATAGCATCAGCCAGCGGCCATATTGTTTCCTGTGGAAAACAGGGTGTCTCTCAAAGTCAATGAAGGATCCTCAAACGGCCAAATTTGAAGGATGCTACGTCATCGACCCCCGCCGAAGTACTGTTTCAATGTCAAGGATCCTTCCGAGATTCAAGAGGGACTAATTCCCTCTTTCAGAGAAATTCGAAGGATGCATGTGTGGATCCTCCAGGGGTATAAAATCCCCACAATGCTTTGCACAGTACAAGATTTGCTGGAAGTCAGTTATTTGGATTGATGTCTCCATCTGAGTTTTTATCATACAAGCGTGAAAAAATGATTGACAGAAACCTCAACATTTACACTTTCCGATGTGTCCACTGGTTGAGGGAGAACAGACTCTGATTGGAGGGAGAGCTAACCACGCCCACTTAGGAGACAGGAAGATTAACTGTTTTCTTAACATTGGATAAGCCTACGGTGGGGTATCTCCTTTATCCAATATTTTTGTTATTAGGTTTCATAACTGTATGACCTTCCCAAATTATATTCCCAGTTAACTGGACCAGTAACTCCAGTGTACTTTACATCAATGAATGAAAACATGAAGATGAAACCACAATATTCTTTGACCTCATTTTATTTAAATGAAAAATATTAAAATCAGTCACTGTCTGTTTTGAGCTGTGGAGGGAAAGAGAGAAATAATATTGATTAATACATTGCATCACAGTCATGCTTACAGTGTGCATTAAAATCACTTACTTCTTTCTCTAGTTTCTTAATTTCTAAGTCCAGTTTCCTTAAGGTTTTTCCTTTTAATCTGTCTGTCAAGCTCCATGTCCTGCAGCTTTCTCTTCTTACACTGGAGCTTGACATCTGTCAGGGCTATTTGCTTCCTCAGATGAGTAGCATATAGCTGTCTGACAGTTTGTGAATTCTGTAAAACACATATCTATTAGCACAGCAATTGTGGACACCGTGGATGTCCTTCAGGCAATACTCACTACATTTCCAGGCAGGCTGTCAGGCTGTTCATCTGTGTCCTGTTACAAATATATTTTCTATGAGCACCACATCACTGACTTCTTATACATTAAGGACTAAATTATCTCCACAAGACTGGCAGGTTACCTCAAACCTTCTGGAGTCCAGAGAAAGTGTCTCCTCCTCATGTGCTGCATCCCCTGCTGCAGATGTGCCTTCACCCTGCCACATTAAATAGAATTTGTATTGACCTAATGTAAACTTGCAAGACATGTCAAGCAAATGCCTCTAATGAATAACACTCACCGGATCATCTTCCGGTGGCTCCAGAAGGGTCAGTGTGTCACCTGACACTGCAAGACAATCCAAAGCCAGACAATCCACATAACACCAATGGTTGATTAATGAATGAATAAAATGATTGATTCCATGTTCAGTATACTGGAATAATGTACCTTGTATGAAGAGGGCGGTTTCTGTGGGTGGGACAGGGTCTGTAGCTGTCCCCCCCTGTATCCCCTCCATCATCGGCCTGCTCGGTTCTGATCCAGGACAAGCTCTTCCGCTGGTGTGAAATCAGCAGTTGGTTCCCGAGTAATATTATATCCACTGCTCACCTTTAAGGTGAAGTGTACAACTGTTAATTTGTGGAAGGAACTTTAATTGTAATTATGACAGATTCATTTGCGCAGCAAGTGTATATTTTTAGATTACTTACGCATTCAGTCGGTCCGCAGTTGTCTGCCACGCGCTGTCTCTCTGCTTTATTATTGCTGCAGTGTTTCCTTTCTTCGTGATTATATGTTTTACCTCTTCATAAGTGTCCATGATGAGACGCTGCTCACTGGGTGAGAAGTATGCGGCATGCGTCCTCTCCATTGCTGCATTGATGAATCTGTGATCGATCTCGGGGTCTATTTAAGAAAGCCAAGGACGCGCACTTATCCGATTGAGTTACACCTGGCTTGACAAAGCCACGCCTCCTCAGCCTGGCTTGGCATTCAAACAACTAATTAAGCCAGGATGGACTAAGGGGAATTTGTCCAGCCTCGCTTTTCCACTTATCCTGGATTGGTTAATTCTACTATCGAACAACAGGCCCCAGCTGTTACTCCTGGCTCTACGAGGCTTCATCGGCATCCAAACACGGCAGATACATCGTATTTGTGCTGCTCGACAAGATTTGTATGTACGGCAATTACGTTCCAGAAGACAGGTAATAATCTAACACGGTTTGTCTCTTACTAACACTGAACATGAGATTATGTTAGCCTTTGTTGTAAGCTAACGTTAGCTGGCAGAGCACAGCTAATTCACAACGCAAATTTGTAACGTTATGTGTACTTATTTAGACAACTGAGAGATAGTTTATTGTAGTTTCAGCTGGACAAAAGAGGATGCTTAGCTCTGTCAAATGAACTCTACTATTTGAAATGCATGTAAACAAACTGTATGAAAATACAAGTCAGTGATTTATGTTCAACCTCATTTTCTTAACCCATATGCCTCACTAAGAACATTCTTGGTTTGTCACTTAATTGTCTTGATAATTTTGGCTGTGTTCATATATATATGGCATCAGTAGAACGTAATAAACTCAGTAGAATGATATATTACACTTCAAATGTGCTGTACATTTCCTCATACATTAAATGTACAGCACATTCACATGCTATGAATGCAGATCTACAAGACCCTGTATGTATCTGCACATACACACATTTATGTACAGACACGCATGCACATACACATTTATTTTTCAATACAAGCAAAACTTTATTAAATGAGGCGTAAGGGTTAAATAGCATGATGGATATTGATTTTAGTATTGATCACTCTCCACTCAACATGCTTATTTACCTATACAGTTTTGTCCTACCCCATGCAGAGCTGGCTCATGAAGCCCTTTGCGAACACTGGCAGATTGACCCCTGAACAACACACCTATAACTACAGATTAAGCAGTGCACGGTCGGTTGTGGAAATGGCTTTTGGGAGATTGAAAGGACGGTGGAGGTGCCTCCTAAAAACCTGCCATTCAAATGTTTGTTTTATTTAGTTCTGGTTGTGTATGATGCACGTTATGGCTGCTACTCTCCATTGTTTTTGCTGTTTTGTTGCTACTTACCTGACTTCTTTTACCTGTGTTTGCTGGACTACTTCATGTCACCAATATTGTTTCATCCTTCAGTTCAATAAATTCATAGAAATGATTATGGCTGTCATGTTCTCATTTCTTTATAAACACAGTGACTGAAGACATCTATGAAAAGCATCTTCATAAATGGGTAACCTGTTGAGGTCTTGACTTGTTTTTACTAGCTTTACTTGAACTTATTACACAGTTAAATTGTACATCATTAAGTGAAAACATACAGAAGCAGATATGTCTCTTTAGAATTTTTTTTATGTAAATACAAAAAACAAGCTAATGATAAAAGTGACAAGTGTGCATTGAATGTGCAAAACTAAAACTTCCCATGAAACAGAACTGCTCATTTCTGGGCTTGGGCCTCCATCACAGATACCATGCGCCCCATCAGTCCAAGAAATACACTGGACTGCAGCAGGGCATCATTCAGGTCCTTGCTGTGCTGCAAGAACCTCTCATCTGCCCTCTCCAGGTATTCCAGCAGCTCTGTGTTGCTGTCTCTCTTCATTTTCCCTGTGTGCAAGAATAGAAGAATCAGTTTAAAAGTTTTTCATTAAGTCATAAGTAGATAAACACAGGTTCAGCAGTACAATGTAATAAACATGTCAGCTCAACAATCAGCACTAGTCTTACGACACAGTATACAGACCTCACACCATGTCGAAATGAGGATGTGGGTATAAAAGTAACAGTGACAACTGTGTATAGTATTGCTGATTGGAGTATGTACCTGCCCTGGTTTAATGGCAGCAGTCATGGGTGGTAGGGGATTGTGTATGAATGATTGTTCATTTATCACAGCACACATTTATATTATCAAGTCATACTTTAGGTATATCTCCATGTCTGCATGGTGTCTGGTGAGACAAACTACTGGATAAACAGCACTACAACTCTTACCTGGTCTGGTCTGGTGGCTTTGACCTGAGCTGCTGGATGGTGTTGGCGAGCTGCAGTGGAGTAGCAACGTTTAGCATCATAGTTAGCATCATCTTGTTCGATGGCAGATAACTCTGTAGACCACATGAAAAACAGCGCTTTAAACAGTGACTTGACCACTACACATTATACAATGTTTAGCCAACTGAAAGTGGGGCTGGTAGGTGAGCCCATGGCTAAGTAACTTGCTAAAGTTAGCTAATGTTAGCAAGGCTAACCTGTTGATCAGTTAACATTAAGCCGAGCAGACATCACAAACAATAGCTGTGTCCCAATTTAGGACCGCATCCTCCGAGGGAGGCGGGCCCTAAATTGGGACACAGCTGTTATCTGAAGAAACTGGTAAAACTAAACAACTATGTGCAAGGCGAAATGTTCGAAAAGAAACTTGCCGGGGTCCATTTGCAGTAGCGTTACGCTTTTGTCCACCATCGCCTCCAGCATTGCAGCGGCTGAGTGGCTCAATAACCCCGCCCCCTTCCCCGTGACGTATGTGGTTCGTTCTTCTAGTCCAGCAAAGAAGTGGTGTCACTCTGGAACCAGTTTTTCTGGCCCAGAGCCAGTTCTTTTGTCGGTCGAAACAGGAAAACCGGTTCCAAATTAAGCACTGGCCCCGAACCAGCACTGGAACTGCTTTGGTGGAAAAGGGGTATTTGAGAAACACCTACAGCCAAGCTCACAGTACGTCACCCACAAGTGGGAGTGCATTTGTTTTTTGGTTCATTACAGTGCAATGTATTCCGGTAGTTGTAGGTTTTCTACCTGTTGAACAAAAGCCAATATCACAGTCCTTTTCCTCTTTTTTATTATTTTTCCCTCTTGACATGTAGTACCAATTCAAAAAAAAAGTGTGTTTCTACTGCATAGACAGTCCAGTTTTATGGAAAGAGCTCTACACTTTCCAAACAGTGAAATACTTCTTTAAGTTTTTGTTTTTGTTGTACTATTATTTCTTTGTACTTAAATCTCTGTTACACTTACTGCTTGGATAAAGGGGGCAGCATGGCTAAGTGTTTTCAGGGTGGCCTAAGACCTTTTCACATTACAACAAGGTCAGTGAACAGAGAAATAGAAGGCAGTCTACAATCTAATGCAATACAATACAATAGCCCTGCAATAAGTACTATCTTTATGTTTCTATTGACACAGAATTTTAAATTTGGTTTGAGACTATGTTGTATTACGCTACATGACAGTGCTGGCCTTCAAAAACTGGGAGTGTATGTTCCAGGGGTATCCATGGCTGAAAACCAAACAGAGAATGGTGAGGTCACTTTTTTTGTAGACAACCTAACAAAAACAAACATACCCAACGACACGGTGCAGGAAGAGGAGTAAATATTGTTTATGTTGGTAGAACTGTGGTCTTTATTACTGTGCGTTCACACCGGGCGCGAGTGAAGCAAATTATTTGCGCGTAACGTGTGAGTTTAGACGCCGGACCATTTTGTTAATTCGCGTTATCGCGTCAGTTGCGCGAGTAGCGAGCCCGCCCATTTTCACTAGGTAACAACATCTGGCCCGCCATTCTCTCCTCAACCATGGCTGAGATAACCACCATCGCTGCTTTGTACCTGCTCTGAAAGTCCCAGATGCGTCGGAGGGCCAAACGCCGTCGTTTTGGGGTTCACCCTATCCTGCAGAAGCGCATCCAGCTCGGCGAGTTTCACCACCTCCTCCAGGAACTCCGTCTGGATGATAGCCGTTTTCAGCGGTACTTCAGGCTGACTGGGGCCCAGTTTGAGGACCTGTTGGCGAGGGTTGGTGCCAGGATCTCCCGGCAGGACACCAACTACAGGCACTCCATTTCAGCTGCGGAGCGCTAGACGCGTCTAATTGCACTAGATGCGTCTAATCGCGTCTTTACATTGACTTTGTATGTAATCTCGACGCGCAAATTTGCAAATTCGCGCTCGGTGTGAACGCACAGTTAGACCAACAAAGTTAGCATACAGTTAGCATGGGCTTCGGTTGTTAGGTAGAATCTGATCATCTGATCTAACCATGTGTGTAGTACGACAGAGGTGTGAACATTTATATTTGTATGTGCAATCTAAGCAGTTTAAGACTAACTTAAACTGGTCGCCGTCGGGCAGGTAGTTTAAAAGTCTATGAAGCTCATCCAGCTGTCGATCTCTCAAACAATCAAACAAATAATAATCCAGTTAGATCATTCAAAGAAGATGGTAATTTCTTAAATAGAAGTAAAGTGTCAGTGTTCTAAATGAATGGATGTAACATAACTGTGCTAATGAAAAAAACAAACATTAAAGATAGGATACTGTGTTTCATTTTTACAAGATTTAAACTGAAATAGTAGGTTAACTATGAAAATGTCTTAGAAAAAGATGTTGGTATAGTGGATAGTGCCGGTGCCCCATGTATAGAGGTGATTCCTCGCTGCAGAGTTTGTATCCGGCTTGCAACACTTTGCTGCATGTCGTCCCCCCACTCTCTCTCTCTCTCTCTCCGTATTTCACACTGTCCTTACCATTAAAGGCAAAAGCACAAAAAAATAATCTTTAAAAAGAAAAGAAAAGAAAAAGATGTAAAAATTCTAGTCCTGCTAGTCACCTTCCACATCACGATATCAGATATAAATCAGTACCATCACTGGAAGGCAAACGGTATTGATTTGTCCCCCGTTACAGGTTCTTGAAGTGACTATTGATCTTATGGCCAGCTAACATAACGTTAGCCTGTTCTACAATAAATTGTGTGTATTTTGTCAGATTGAATTGGCCGAGTAATATTGAGCAAAATGCTAACGCCTCAATAATTTCACTTATGTGCATCACTTATTAGAGTCCCCTGGAAACAGTTTCCATTGTCGTGTAGTGCTACTTGCAGCACATTTCAGTATTTGGTTGTCTTTTCTGTATTTGCAGTATGTTAAGTTCTCAGGGCCACCATAGAAACTAACAACATCTTTTCATCCCAAGTTGTCACGTATCACCATGTTGTCAGTGGACTTTCAGGTCTACATATTAGGCACTAGGTATCGTTCTCTGTCCGCTGTTGATGTTCCAGAATGCCACAACCAGCGCCAGGATGCCAACAAATCCACATGGTTAGGTTTAGGCAAAAAAACCACATGGTTTGGCCCAACATTGGAGGCGAACACCAGGCTCCCAGGTGGAAGTCCCAGGTTGTTGGACCCCACCACCCCTCCCACCTGCCCTATAGGGACTTCCCAGCTCCTTATATTATGTTGTTACTGGCAGCATTCCAAACTGATGCCATTCAGCGACATATCATACAATCCCGACAGGTGCCACCCAGCCACAACATGACCTGACGCTGCCTGTCTGCATATCACACTGCAGCAACAGGCACTGTCTTGTCGACAGGCAGTGTAACACAGCAAAAGGTTCCATCCGGCCGTGTTACAAACTGACACTGCCCAGTGGCATATCATAATGTGACGAGAGGTTTTTTTTGGCATCTGTGTCTGACGCTGAAATGACTGACAAAGCAGCAGTGTTTGATGACTTTGGAATAAGAACAGGCTCAAACTACCCAACCAGCCTTCTTTACACAATAACTACACATGCAAGCTCTCTGTGCAGACACAAAAACCCCAGAGAGTCTTCAGTACAGGTAGCTGTGAGCAAGATGTCTAGTAAATGTGGTCCCTGAAATATACTGCTGCTAGAACTATAAGAAGATACTTAATTATAATTTGCTTTGTAACTCATCACTGAGGTCATAATGTAGGATCATCAGCTACACTGCAGTCTGCCAGGAGCCAGTATAGGGATTCAGAATCAGGTTCCTCATTTCAGGAAACATCCTTCCTCTCATCTCAAAACTACCCCCAAAAATACACACAAGAGGACAAATGCATAATGTATAACGCATTTGATGGACACTTTAATCCCAAGAGAAAGTTTGTGACTAGAGTGGAATCTTTTTTTAGGTTTGCACTTTTGTGTGGGATCACAATGTGTGTTACTGTTCCTCAGCACCAGGGACTAAATGTTCAAAAACAAGGAAAAATACAATACAGTTTGTGACCCATTTTATGCGCTTAAGGGGGGCTTTTTTTAAATTCCCAAATTCAGCCTTTACAGTAGTTTAGACAGCAGTGGCTCTGTGGCAGACAGCATCCCAGCCATTAATATGTATACAGCATGCCTTAGAGGCCAAGTGGAGAGGAGACAGAGCTCCTGCCTTGTGGAAGTGAATTTTCCCTTGAAACCTATTTTAGAACAATTGGCAGTATCATTAAAATAATGATTGCTGGTCATTTTCAGTCTCCACAGTTAAACTCAAAGTTGCAATCCGCAGATACAGAAGGATATCAGGTCTGTAGAGAAATGACTTTGGTACTGTAAGCCAATTACTATAAATCAGACAGGGTCTAGTTTGGGGAATATGTCTAGAGATGCTGATTGTAAGCTAGCCAGGCCGAAACACAGCATTGGCTAGTGAAAATAAAGCATATAACATTAGAGGAAAGCATTTCCCAATAACCTGTTCTATGGCCTGTGTACTTTTGGGAGGTCTCCAAGCAAGCTTTCTTTTCAAATTTATTGGCCAAATGCACTTCTAAAATCACAGCGTAGGAGTGTGGGGTGTTGTTTGGCTGTTAGAGGTGGCAAAAGTAGTATGCTGTTGTGTGAGTACAGCATGCTGATGTAGGTGTGTGTGTGTGTGTGTTTGCTTTGCAGGGGACCTGGAGGGCTCACTCAAACTTTCTGTTTCACCCCACCACCCACACAAGGCGCAAAAGGCTGTGAGAAAGAAGTGCAAAGCATTCAGAAAAAGTATAGGCGGGGGTTAGTAAAAAGGGAGAGGGTCTTAGTGCAGCCAGTCTGTGAGTGAGACAGAGATTGAGAGGGAAAAAATGCTGAGGAGGAACAGAGGGGCACAGGGGGCTAAAAGAAAGATTAGTGCACCAAGGAGCTCCCAATTTGCTCTTAGCGGTGTCTTATCCAGAGCGATTTGCTGGTAAAAGCCATCAGAACGTCTCAGACAGGTGCACACTGTTACGAGTGAATGGCTTCTGCTCTCCTGTCCTCAATCATTAATCACAAAACCAATGCCAGTAATTCCCCCTCGAAACTAAATCATTAATAACACATAGTAGGTGGACATTTGCACTCACATCTGTTTTCCTTTTCAAGAGTTGTAGAGGGGAGGGATTGGTTCGCACCGTCTTATCTTGTGACTGAGGGTTAGGAGGAATAATGTTTCCTAATTAATTGCTATATATCAACATAATGAGTTGTTGAAATACCTGTGTTGTAGAGGGCTTTTATCTGGAAGGAGGGGGACTCTGGTTTAATACAATTGAATGAGATGCCAGGTTGTTTGAAGACATTTCCATTGAGATGCTTAGCAATGGCAGCTTTGCAGCTTGCTCATCAAAGATCAGATATTATCAGTTACTATTAATGTACATTTCTCTACTCAAAAACACAAAACCCTGCCCACAGTAGACTTTCAAGAAGGTAAAAAATGAATGAATAAAATTTTGAAGAAAAAAAAATAACGGCATAATGAGATCACTCTATTGCATTTGGTCCATAAAACAAGAATACTCCAAGAGCTCATTTTAAACAAGCAATAGCTTGTTTGCAATTACATGACTATCATGATGGGCAAAAATCAGATGGAGGGAAGGAAGGGATAAATCCATATTCTGTGTGAACTGAAAATAAAGGAACATGGCTACATCAAATCATCGGAGATTCCCATGGTCATGGAAAACCTAGAACAGTAATATAATTTTTCAGTCACATTTTGCAGGCCTGGAAAACTCATTAAATAAGTCAAAATCATTGAAACTATTGTAAAACTCATGGAATGTTGTTGTGTACAATGGAATTATTACAATAAGCTACCGTGGATAACACTCATGTGATGTAACATATCAGCATATTAATTTTCTTTAGCTGTCGACCTAACATACCTTTAATATGTGTCAATGTGTGACAGCGTTCTGTTAACCATCCTGTACATTCCATCACATACATTTCACCCTGAGTTTGTCTTGTCCGTCTTCATTGCCAGCTAGCTGGAATTATGTTTGAATCTGATATGTTTGACCATGGAGAAGTTTGGAAATTTTGTTCATTAAATGTGTGGGAACCCTGTTTTTCCCACAACTTGACCAATTTACCCAGTGCAGACATGATCTGTGTTAATGACTGTGTTTACAAGGTCTTTAGTATCCCGGTTTTGATTGGGTTTTTTAAGTATCCTGTTTTTGTGTTTGTGCATGTAAACACCATATCCCGAATTCAGAAACCGGGTTATGGCCTTTTCCCGGTTTCAAGAAATCCGGTTTTGCCACCTGGAGTACTCCGATAGAAACCGGGATACTGGATCCTGGTTTCATGAATGGTTCAACTACGTCACACAGCCGGCTGAAGGATGCCCTACTCATTCTGAAGTTTTCTCTCCACTCTGAATCTGTAAACTCCATGAGAACGATCCTATCCCACCAGTCACGGCTACGTATTTTCATCCACTGTTGCCTTGTACTGCGTGGTGGCAGTGACAGCTGAATACCTATCAAAGTTGGTGACATATTCAATATTTGTTGTCGCTCTCTCCTCCCATTGCTGAAGATGAAGTGGATGAGCCATAGCTGTAATGCGACGTGAGTATTTACTAACGCTAAGCCCGCTAGAAGCCACAGAGGTCTCATTTTTGTCTTACTTCTAAATATAATAAATATATCACATTTCCCGCTCAATCTGTTGTAAACAAAAGACGTAAAAGACGAAACACACGCCTGCGCAGATAGGATGCAGTGATCAGAAAACGAGTTACTGGTATTTATCATGTATACAGGGATATGAATAACCGGGTTTCTCTGTGTTCCATGTAAACATCATATCCCGGATATGCTCAAAGCCGGGATAAGCCTCAAAACCGGGATACTAAAGACCTTGTAAACACAGTCACTGACCTCAACCTCTAGACCTCCTAAGGTTCCTGATGTGACATGGAGAGCTGATGAAAGCATACAAAAGTCTAGTGGACCTTAAGTATTTTGTGAGTGGTTGGGTTCACGACTGAAATGACTGTCCTAAAAAATGTGCTTGAGTATCTATTTCAACTCTGTACATGGATTCACCACTGTCGGGCTAATGTTAATAGCTAACGTTAGCTAACTTTAGCTACTATTTTCTACCTACTGGGTCAGCTGTTCCCAGAGGTTGGTGAAACAACATGACACACAGAGAAGTTGTCACAGCTGATTGTAATTGCATCCAACTCAAGGCATATTTAACACAAAACTTTAAAGTTAGCATTTGACGTTATAACGTCAAATGCTAACTTCAAAGTTTAGAGCTGACTCTAAACTTTGAAGTTTAGAGTCAGCTCTACTCTACTATAGTAGAGTCAGCACATAGCTTTTTGATCCACATCTACTGCTGTTTCACATTGAGTTTTTAACTTCTTCTTTTTAACTTTACATGCTACTATTTTCAGGACCTAAAGCGGCCCTTTTTCCCCAGTTTGAGCAAATGGAGCAGCTGTAAACAGCACAAATCATAGGCATTTTTACAGCATAAACTATTATTTTCAATTTGATAACTGCTAGCCATTTTGTACCATAGGTGTAAATGACACCTTCAATATTTGCTTTCACAGTAGTGACCTGCCAGTATTTTAATCCTCCACCAAGAAACCGCCCAACTTTTCACCACCAGAATCACTTGAGTCTTTCCTCTCCTGCTTACTAATCTGAGAAGTAAGAAAACTCAGGTGGAGATAACAAGTAATTTAAGCATGAAGGACACAAGATTCTTAATGAAACCTAAACCTGTTACAGTGTCTGTTTTTAATCAACAGTTGCTGTGCATACTCTTAGTGTTCTCTGCTGCTTTAGAATTCAGAGGACACCATGCCTTTTGTGTCCTGCTTTCCCCTCCAGAACAGCTTGTTTCACTTCACCAATGCTTCTTTTTCTGGTGAGGCAGGCACAAATCAAAGTGGATATTCCAGCACAAAATGCATCAGTTATTCTAGAATGATTCAACGTGTTGTACTTTTTCAAATGTTTTCAGTCAGAAAAGATTTGTGTCTTGAATCCAAGGAGAGATCTGCTACTTCTCTTTTTATACATCCCAGTTTCAGTAGAAACATTAAATACTCATAAAAATACATAAAAATGAATCTTGACAGATGTAGATGGTTGTTAAGAGGGGAGGAGAAGGTGGAAGGTGGACTATTGCAAGTAATGTTTCTGTAAGTTAATAATAACAAACATTGCAGGACCCACCAGTTGACCCAAGCATCACTAGTCACCTGACCTTGCGGTGGCACAATAACTGCATCAATCAATCAATCAATCAATCAATCAATCAATCATTAGACTGTCACTGCACACAATGGCCAACATTTCAGGCAATTTGAGCTTGCTTTTCTGAAAATATGGACATTATTTTTCCCTCCTTGAAATCCAGGACAAATAAGTGCAGAATTTGAATTCATGTTATATTGTTTCACATTGTACTCATAAAGGACATGCTTTGTTCTGTAATTTTGAGAATAAATTTAGCGCCAATAAATCGAAAAGAAATTTTACAGGTTGGGGTGATTTGTATGTGATTGAAGGAAACCCTCCTAATCTGTCATTCCTCAGCCTGTCTGTCACGTTATGTTCCACTACTCAAACAGAGAATGCACTTCTCATTGGTTGTGACTCACTCATGAGTGACAGCGTTGCTATGATACCCCTGACAGCAGTGCAAGATTTTTAAAAAGAAGGCAACCTACAAGTGGTATCAAAGGCAAAAAGAGAAGAGATTAAAGGAATAGAGAAGGGAATGGGAAAAAGATTAGCAATGGGATGCATGAATGAGGAGGTGTACAAGACCGACTGCACCGTCTGACACCAGATTTCCTCCATCAGTCACAGAGGAATTTGTGACATCAATACCCCAATACCCCCGTTCCTTATTTCCATTTCAGGAAGTCAGCAACCCTTGTTACAAATGATAAACCTCAATGTGTTAGTATTTTTGAAAATGACTTTTATCACTTTTATTTCACAAGGTCATCATGATGAGAAATTACTATCAAATTTCTGACAAACATTTAATTTAATTCTGCCAAAAGAATAAAAGCTGACTTGTGTTGCATGATTTGAAGCCTGTCCAGGCTACAATAAATAGGCCTATCAAAACACTTTTTATCAGAGTGATAATGGGTACAATCATAGATACAATTTTGCAGTTTTCTTGTTGAATACTGTGCTACAGCAATACTAAAATAATATAGCTGTGTGTGTCTTAATGAAAAAAATTAGGCAGGTATTTAAAAGTAACACAAACGTTTTATATGCAGTAGTTCAATTACTTTAGAGAGAAGTAACTAGTAATTGTAATTAACTATATAACAGTTACTTGCCAGAGGTGGGACCAAGTCATTGTTTTTGCAAGTCACAAGTAAGTTTTAAGTCTTGGCACTCAAGTCAAGACTGTGATGAGTCCCAAGTCCCAAGTCCCAAGTCAAAACTGACAAATCCCACGTCAAGTCCCAAGTCTTAAACTTTCAGCTTCAAGTCTTAAACAAGTCATGATGCTCTCTTCACCACTTGTAATGTCATTTCAACAACAGAGTAATAAAAGTTTACATTTACAGAAATCATGACTGCTTTTCAAAATGTGTACTTACCATAAAACTTCAGTTAAAAGCCTAGTCCCCGTTAAACACCCAGACCCTTTCACTAGCTCAGTGTGACAACACATTAAATTAATTATAAAGTGTTGTGTTGGTATGCCAGGTGCAGTTGTCGTAACTCTCTCTCTCTCTCTCTCTCTCTCTCTCTCTCTGTCTCTCTAAAGCACTGTATCTCAGAGCTAGCTTAGAAATACTTTTTCAGAATTAAGATATTTGAAGCTTAATTTTCACAGTTTTGTGAGAAAATAAAAGCCTGTCCCGAATATGAATGTGTTGATTTCAGTGATTTAAGCCAAAACAGCCTGGGCTATTAATTGAAGTTTTATGGTATTTGTTAAAACAAGTTTAATTGAGGTTGTTTAGTCTCTGTTTTGTCATTTCTTAACCTGCATGTTTTGCATACTACATTTTATTTTTTGTTGACCACCACATAGTTTCTGTAGGCAAACAAAATAGTCTTTGATATTATTTTTCCAGCGGGTGCTTATTAACATATTATTAGTTCTTCAGAGTTCTCTACTGCAACTTGATTGGATGCTGTTGGACTGGTACAAACAAAGTGGATCTGGGGAATTAGATATTGTCTTGCTGGGAATGAGTAGCATTAATGTTAGTTGATTCTGGAAATGAACGGAAATTAATTGATTGGTTTAATCCTTGGGCTTGAAGTCAGGTATTAAGTATCTTCATGTCAAAAGGCTCGAGTCCAAGTGAAGTCACATGTCACTGGTGTTAAAGTCAAAGCTGAGTTGCAAGTCTTTTTTTTATTTTGCCACTTTGAGTCTAAAATCATCATGTTTGATTCAAATCTGACTCAAGTCCAAGTTATGTGACTCAAGTCCACACCTCTGTTACTTGCACAACATTGATAATAGTAGTACAGATTGTTTTCTCAGCCCCTTTTACACTTTCTACAAAATGAAACCCTGCACCATGTGGAGAACTTTAAACCCAGCAGTGTCTCAGTCTTGACAGAACAGAAAGAGCTGTTATTAAAATGAAGAAAGTAAGGTGGAGTTTCAAAGTTCTGAAACTGGATAATTTGGCAGGACACATGTTGGCACATATTGTTCTGGTGATGGCCGACAGATTGCCTACCACGTTGCAGAAGGCAAGGTTGAACAGTTAGTAGACTTTAGCCACACCTTGTAGGAACTTTAACTGGTCCCAGATGCAGAAGCAGGTGTTTTTAACAGATCTAATCAATAATGCAGCAGTTCCTCGGCGGATCCTCTCCAAGCCCAGCTGGAGGATGTCTCTCAGTGCTTGTGAGTAAATGTAAGTTGGGGGAAAATGATGAATACTACCTCAACATCGACTCTTTTTTTTTCTCCTTTTTTTCATCCATCAACTCTTCGCACTGCTACAGCACAGTGCATACAGCAGCTCACCTATGAATCAATCTACCATAAAGACCGCTGATGGCTGGCCTTCTTCCCAGCCTGAGTTACAGCACTTGCACTTCATAACTTCAGCTCCAAAAGGCTTTTAATTCACTCAGTGGTTTTAATTTGAAAGGGCCTGATGGGGGAAAACACCTATTGATTGATCATTGTTCTCAGGAAAGGTCATGCATTTGAAATGAATGAGGCAAACGAGGGGGGGAAATGGGAGAATGCTCAGCAATTAAATTATGATGCAGCGGGAGGCGGGGCTGGGGAGGCTTCAAGTGGAATAAACAGCACATTCAGGGGAGTTAACGTGACCCATCATCAAAGGCGCGCGGAAGAAAGGAAAAATGATTCTGCTGTCAGTCGAGCCAAAGCGGTTGGAGGGAGGAAGGGAGGGCATCATGACTCCGGGCTGCTGTTGTGCCACGTTTAATAGCACAGATAGAGAAGAGAGACAAACAAACGCACACAAAGCACATAGAACAAACAAAAGCCGGCATGCAAAGGTACACAAAGAGGTGCACTGGGGCCTAACTGTTCTTCACAATTTGTACAGAACGCGTTGGTGCTCATGCTGACAAGAGGACTTCTAATTTTTCAAGCAGTTTATGGGATGTGTCAGGAAATTCAAACATGGGAAGAGTGGATAGCTATGAAAGGATATTCTGTTTGTTGCAGAGCAGCGGCAACATGGCAACCTTTTGTTCAAATGAGAAATGGGGGAGGCTGTGAAACAATGGGACTTATTGCATTGGTGCATGGGATTCTCTGTAATATGAAGACATATAGTGGTCACTCATAAATATGGTAATGACAGCACTCATTAGGCTGCCTCATGTCAGTCAGATATTGATTTTCCAGCACCATGAGCCAGGTGGTCTGACAAAGACGGGTTACAGATTGCAGGGATTTCCAATATTTCCACATATCCTGAGCACACACACATTTATTACATACGCAGTCTCAATGAGACCAAGACTGTATCAGTGGGGACTTCATTTTCATCTCTGCTGTACTGTATGTATATTTTAGACATAAAAACCTGCAGAGATCTGTGGGTTGCTGAGTCATATGCAATACATTTTCCCCATATGTTCAATAATATGGTAGCGAGTCACACTCAGCACTGCTAGATGGCAAAAAAAAATGCAAAGCATACTCACATTGCTTGCAAGTGTATTTACAGTGTCTCACCGTGCCCACAACTTTTTCTTTTCTTTTTTTTTTTCCATTATTTGTCAAACGTTTAAACAACCTACATACTGGCAAAGTGAAGCCATTTTTTTTGATAATTAAGCCGTCATCTTGCCATAATTAGGGCATTGTGAAATAAAGTGTAACCATTTTTCAATATATAATTTGTTATGCTCTGCTGAGAAAGCAAAAATTTTATCGCCATATATCAAATTAGACTGTCCCCATTCTGTCAAGATGTGAGAAACTGAGCCAAGAAAGTGGAAGTACTTTCTTGGCTGTGAATGGATTTTTTTTTTTTCTGTCTTTTGCTTAGGAAGAATGTAGGTCACAAGCAAGTGAGAGCCTATCCACATGAAATTAGAGGCATCTGAAGGAATTGATACTGTGTGATTAATCTCTCTCATTTGTTCTAGTGTTGGACATTTTTGATATATTTCAACTGAAGCCAGCTGGATGGTATTGTGGGCTTCTGGTGAGGGAGTGAGGAGTATATATGCAGTTTTTGAATTTCCTGGCAAAATGGCCTCCATGCGGGAAAAAAGGCATGCAGACGACCTCGGGAGATCGTTGTTTTCATGATCCTGTAAAGAACCTTAATAGCTACAGCATTCATTCTTTTTGCAGCAGAAAGCTAAGGCTTTGGTTTTCCTCATCATCACATCATTACCTTACATTACCTTACCTTACATGCGGTGCAAACATAATGTTTCACAGTAATTATGCCGGTATTTCCCCATAATGATCGCAAAGGATCATGGTTTGAAGCCTGTATATACATCCCCAAAAAATAGCTAGAGCATTCATTCTGTTTTCAGTGGGAAGCTAAGACTTCTGTCTTCATCACCATGTCATTTAATTACCTTAGGTTACCTTACATGCAGTGCAAACATAATATTTTGCTATAACTGCGCCATTATTTCCCCTTAGTGGCCACACAAAATTCTCGTTTGCATAACCCTGTATATGTGGATATAAATAAAAACCACAATTGCATAAGCATTCATTCCTTCAGCAGCAGAAAGCTAAGACAAAGCCTTTTTACCCAATTCAGTACGGGCATATGGAACAGAAAGCAACAAGTAGTCTTGAGAACGAAAGGAGTAAGGACCAGCACTTCTCTGTGCTTTATATATTGATCTAAAATAAGAACCATAATAACTAGAGCATTTATTTTCTTTGCAGTGGAAAGCTACAGTACGGCTTCTGTCCTCCCCATCATCACATCATTACTTTGCAGTGCAAATGTAATATTTCATTGTAATTACATAATTTCCTTGTAATGATGGCAGGAGATCGTTGTTTGAATTAGTCTGTGTATATCAATTTAAAATAAAAACTATAATAACTATAACATTCATTATGTCTGCAACAGAAAGCTAAGGCTTCTCACTCCCTATCATCACGTTTTTACCTTGCATGTCCTTATCTTACGTGAGGTGCAAATGTAGTATTTCGCCAAAATTATGTCAGCATTGCCCTGTAATGGCTGCGTGAGATCCTTGTTTGCATGGGCGTATTGTTTTAGAAACAAAAATTGTAATAGCTACAGCATTTATTCTTTTTGCAGCAGAAAGCTGAGGCCTCTTTCTTCCTCGTCATCATGTTATTACCTTACATTTCCTTACCTTACATGCGGTTCAAACTTTATATTTTGCTGTAATTATGCCGGTATTTCCTTGTAATGGCCTCTGGATATTGTTGGTTATGTTGTATGTCTGTGATGATGTCATTACACTACATTAATGAATGCCTTTGCACTCTGCTCATAAAAATTAGTACATCTCAATAACTAAATAATGTACATAGTTCAAATAATTAATGGAATGTTAAGAAATATTTGGGTTATGTTTCTACATTTTTTTGATAAGTTTGTTTTGTGTGTTCATTTCGTAAAATCTGATGAAAAATCATGTCTGATTTTTGTATTTTATTCGGACATAATTTCAATACTTTTTCAATTATTATAGTTTATTGACTTTCATGAGCTTTTAGCCAAGGTTGTACAGATATCAATATAGGTACTGATAGATCATTTCAAAGAGCACATTCAAGGGGCACCTCTTGCAGTGTGAGGTCATCCCAACGTACTTCATGTCCCAGGAGTTCTGACCAGTAAATCATTATTTTACAGGGGCAGTTGACATTGAAAAGTAATAAGGTCTTGATAAAACATATGGGAATTATAATGACTACATGGCTTTGTTAGGTTATCTGCTGTAAAGTAAACCCATGCATGTAGATCTGAAGCTGTCTCTTAGGGCTGAATGTGCTCAACACACCCTCACCGCTGCCGTCTGTCTGAGGAGTAGTTAGAAATCTGTATGTCAGAAACATGTCAGACTTGTGATAGAGATCAATGCTATATGTCACTGTGATGATGCTGATTAATCTCCTCTTACATGATGAAAACTGGGAGGGGAAAGATGAGAGCACAGTCTGCTGGCTTTGTTTACAAAGTACTGACAATCAAAGCAGGAAGAAACAAAGATGGGCAGCACACATCTATTGTTATTAATAAAGATTTAATTCCAGTTCCTTTAAACACTGATGCTTTAATTACACCACTGGATAAATTACAAGAAAATCACGACTGCTTCATTTTTTTCTCCCTCCTACATCAGCGCTAGGCAGAATGTATTCAGTATTTTACCTACATACTAATTCAATGTATTACTGGATGCATTATCAGAGGCCCAGTTAGTGTAAGCCCCCCTCATCCAGAGCTGAAATAAGACTACTGTGATTATTTAGTTCAGCAATACACCCCAGTCTCCTAGAAATTATGTGTGTATATTTGTGATTATAATAGCAAATATGTTTCAGAGATTCCAAGAGCCACCTAAATTATATCAACACAATTTCAGTAAGAGACTTTTGAATGACATGTCTGCCAAGTTGCAAAATGTTCATACCTGACATATTCGCAGAACATATTTCATGGTACAGGTTAGGCCCCCGTATCATGTGGTTTTAGGGAAAGATCATGATCTTTGATGCATATTGAAAATGTCAACAGTGACTTATAACAACCCCGTCTCACGCCAAAGTTGTTGAAAACTGGCGCTTGGTCAGTGACAGCACGATACATAGTCGGTTGCCATTATTGTTTAACAGCGCCTGGCAGCATCAGGGGGCAACACAGCGGGACAAGAACTAAAGTTAAGATGGCAGAAGTCCGAGGTAGGGCAGGCAGGAGGGGTCATAGATGGGTCAACAACCACCTACTTTCACCCAGGAGGCTGGTGCTTACTTCTGTAAGATTGTAAATCCAAACCCTTTTCGTTTTTTTCCTCAACCCAATCATGTGTGTGTGTTGGCAAAACTTAACCATGTGCATTTATTGCCAACGGAAAAAAATGTGGTGTTGTACCAAAGTTGTGCATTTATTTTGAAAGAGACTGTATGCCAACTGTACATTTCCTGTGAAAGTGTATTTTAAAAACAGACAATGCATGTAACAGGCTGAAGTTGACACGAAGTCCTAGAACGCCAGCCAATGATTTTTTTTTTTTTTAATCAATATTTTCCTAACATTATTCACAGATTTTTTTGGGGTTTTTTTTAAGAATCATAAAACATTACAGGTGATTTACCTTGGATACATGTTACACTACAAAGACTCAGACAGCAGATAGGGCATAGTGTTATTGAGAGTTTGGGGATGATATGGTGCAAAATATCCTGTTTTGTGTGTGTGTGTGTGTGTGTGTGGGTGTGTGTGTGTGGGTGTGGGTGTGGGTGTGTGTGTGTGTGTGTGTGTGTGTGGGTGTGGTTTGTCAGGAGGGGAAATGGCCATTTTGTATGTGTGTGCTTTTTGTGTGAGTGTGCATAATTTGCTTTTATAGATAGGAAAGCATGCAAGAGCAATTAAAATTTAAAAATGATACATAAGATGGGAAAATGACAGAGAATCAGATGTGATTCACTGTTACTCAAAAATGTTGCTCAGAATAAAAATAAAATAAGTAATGAAATAAATATAATAAAAGCTGCCTTGTTCGTATGTTTTTCTTTCTCATTTTGTTTTCTTCTCTTTTTGTTGTTGTTTTTTTATGCAGAAAGAGTTTCTGTTGCCAAACCAAAAGACCATTATAGCCAAAATGTAAACCCCTGGCTTTCAGTGTCCTAAACATTCACCCTGACTTGTGGTATAAAAACATGGCATCTCTGTCACTGGAAAACATATCCCAAGTAAAATTAATCCAGATAGGAATTACATTTAACATTTGACAAAACAAATGTGTAGCATATGAGCACATTTTTTAGGAGACATAGTTGTACAAATACTGTAGATCACCAATATAATACGAAAATAAAACTATTGTTCACATAGCAAAATCATCACTTTGAAGAAATTGTTTTAAATTCACCTGTTTGTAATCTTCTTTCCTGCAATGGGTGTTTGTCTGTGATGTTTTTATTTGCCCTGTGTGTACTTTTTATTGTTTGCACTGTACAGCACCTTGTAACTCTGGTTTTGAAATGTGCTTTATAAATAAAGTTTACTTTCTTACTTCCCTAACAGTTGATGACATTGCCATGGCTACTGAGAGGTCAGCTGTGAGTAAATATATAAATGTGAACCCATGACTTCTTTTTTAGCATCTGAAAATGTACTTGTCCTGATAGAATCTGGATCATTTGAAGCATAAAATGTGTCTTAAGAGCCATTAGCAATTTTCCTACAGAGAGGCTTTTGCTTTTTAAAAAAAAAACCTCAATTATACACCAGCACTCTGTCAGTGGGTTCCCTATTCCTTGACAAAGTGGCTAATTCTGTGTTTTAATGCAGGATTTCTGTCACGGCTCAGCTGAAGCTTTTATGACAGAGCGTCTGACAGGTATTGCTGTTCTAACCCTATAGGGATGACAGGTCATCTGTAGAGAGGTGAGAAATGCTACATGCTAAGTGGCTGTCACATGTTAGGTTGCAAGCGAACAGATGACAGTTACTTATCCACGTAGGTGGACATGGCTGTCTGAAGCTGGGCTCAGAGGCTAAGTTATGATTAAGTGTGGCTGTTCCTCCGCAGGCCTTTGGAGTGGAATCCTGCTGCCTCTTGGCATCAGGAAGACTTTTTATCCCAATGATTTCTGTTTAATTAAGCTATGTTTAATTAAGCCATAATGGTTATCACAGAGCAAACAGTCTGTGCCCAGGTAAACATAATTGTGTCGAGTGAAGCCAAGAGTTGCCTATCATCATTAAAGCTGTGTGACATCAATGCCTTGACAAAGAGGTTAATCTTTAGTTCAGAGTGAACATAATGGTGCTGTGTCCTGAGAGCAATTCATCATGCAATCTGCAGCGCTTTGCATAAATACATAGATATCTGAAGTAATGGATACTTGCCTTCCATCCCGCAGCCCTCTCACATGTCTTGCTTGATTTTTAGCCTAAATGTCCTTTGTTCTAATCTAACCCACCTGCTCACTAATGCCCCTGAGCATATTTCCACTTCTCTTCCTGTTGGTTTCAAAGGAGCAAAAACATTAATGAACTGTTCAATAGACTCAGGCTCTTTGGTCCCTAAAGCAAGGGCTAATGGCTTGTGATCTCTCCTGAGAGCTCCCTAAAACCTTCCCAACTAAAGCTCCTATATCAGACCATTATCGAGCCACCCTCAGCTGCATTTTGCGCAGGCTTTATTTATTTATTTATTTATTTTTTTACATATTATAAAGCCAGTCGCACACCTGATGAAGCTTGAATGCAATGTGTATTCCCAGTTCACGTCATGTTTCCTTTCATCTCACATGTGTAAGGACTGTCTCCATGCCGGCTTTGTCAAGTGCCACAGGGGTGCAACTGAGAGGGTGTGCATGAATGCCTCACTGGTGGATCATTATTAATTATCATCAGGTAGAATTATCAGGCTGATGCAACACAGGCTTGGGAATTTCACACTCCACCGTCACACTGAATTTCTTGAGATTTTAGCGCTCTGTGCAGGCTGGTGATAAGGGCAGGCAGATTTTTGACAGAGTGACGCTCTAAGACTATAGCATGTGACAAAGTAAAACCAAGCCACCGCAAAATATAGTAGGTCAGCTCAAAAGTGTCTCTGCACTCAAAAAAGCTTTGTAATTTTCATGACAGGGGAGCCTTTTTCCAGAGTTCCTCTTGATTCTGTCATTCAGTGGATGCAATACATGTTCACTGTGTAATATTTGAGGCAGATGTGTCCTGTATTCACATCCTATGCAGGTTGTGATATGTCAGTTACATATACAGTACAGACTTGTTTCACATTTTGTGCCACAGCACAGATTTCATAGAGCCATGGTAGTCAAGGGCTGAAATGGGAGAGAGATGTAAAAGCATGGATGGATTACTGAAAGGGCCTACCTGAGAAAAGCTCAGGGCCCCCCTTGCCCTCACCTGAAAATGTCACTTAAATTAACAAGTGCCGACCAAGAAGAGACTCAAAATGACCACAGAGAGACACAAAAAGACAGCAAAGAGATGCAAAGTAACTGCAAAGGAATACAAAAACTACAAAAATGGGCAAAAACAACCACTAAGGAAAACAAATTGACCACAAAGAGAAACAACCACTAAGGAAAACAAATTGACCACAAAGAGAGGGGAGACACAAAATGACTATGATGCGTTAAAACTTGCAAAAGAGACACAAAATACACCAGAGAGACACTAAATTACCTAAATAAGACACAAAATTACCTCGTAGAGACTCAAATGACTAAAAAGACACAAAACAATCACAAGAAGGCACAAAATAACCACAAAGAGACACAAAAAGGCCACAAAGAGATGCACAGGAACTGCAAAGAAATACAAAAACTACAAAATTGGGCAAAACCACCATGAGGAAATTGACCAAAGGAAGACAGTATTTCCTCAAAGAGACCCAGTCCACTACAGAGATACAAAACAACCACAGAGACAGAAAACCACCACAAGAAACAAAGTAAGTACAAAATGATTTAAAAAAAAGACACAAAATTAGACCAAAAAGATGCAAAATTGCCTCAGTAAGACACAAAATTACTTTGAAGAGAACCAAATGACTACAAAAGACACAAAACAAGCACAAGGAGACACAAATGACCACAAAGAGATGCAACGAAACTGCAAAGAGCACGAGAATTACAAGAAATTAGCAAAACAACATGACACACAAATTTACCACAGAGACACAAAACAACTAAAATGTCCAAAAAAATAAATAAAAGACAAAGGCATACAAAAATTCCTTAATAAGACAAACATTTGCCTTAAAGAGACCCAAACAACTACAAAAAGACATGAAACAATCACAAGGAGACCCAAATGACCACAAGGAGACACAAAGAGATGCAAAGAAACTGCAAAGAGATACAAAATTACATAAATGGTCAAAACAACCATGAAGAGACACAAAAACAGCTACAACAATCACAAGGAAACACAAATTGACCAAAAAGTGACAAAATGATCAAAAAAGACATAGAATTACATCAAAGAGACCCAAACAACTATAAAGAGACACAAACAACCACCAACCTCCTCCATAATGACTCCACAGATATGTAAAACCTCCACAAACTCTGTGTATTTTGCTCCTGTGGAGGAGAGTTGGTGGGGCCTTTTGCATATCTGTACCCAGGGGCCTATTGTCTCGTTATCCGCTTATGCCTATAAGACAGTCAGAATGTGTTTTTTACACAGTGAGTTCAGCCTATGCTGTGCAGTGAGCAAAATAAAGTTTTTTTTTACTTTTTACTTTTACTTTTTTTTTTTTTGTTTGTTTAGAAACGTCCTTCTTTCAAAGGAAAGATTCGAGCGCCGTCTCTTTTAGAAAAAAAGCCAAGTCTAACTCATTCATTGTAGCGGCCAAAGTCGTTTCAGACAACTGGTGTTCATCCGTAGCCATCTTGCAATGTTTACTGACTGATTCAGGACTTCATCGTTGCAGCGCTGTCGTTATCTGTTTAGCTCGCCTCCGGCCCGCCTATATTAGATACACCAATGTGATTGGTGCAGCTCAGCGCCAGCGTTGTCAGGTGTATGATAATTATTATATTTGTACGATAATTTGGCCCTCTGTATGATGTACGATCAATAATCCCAAAAAAGGACAAATAATAATATAGATAATTTGACCATTTCATGAATGTGTGGTTGTAATCAGTATGCCAGAGTTTTTTTTGTGAGCCCTGAAGGCATCTGTTCCCATGTGACATGTTTCCAGCCAATCGCACTTTGCTTAGCATGAGATACGGGTGACGTTTGTCTCTGAACAATGAGCACGATTGGCTGAATGGTCAGCTGTACCCGCCCCACGAAGCGCTA